>NC_049227.1:35080629-35381529 GCF_011100685.1 Canis lupus familiaris
CACTCTAAAAGGGAACAAGAGCTGGAAAACAGGTAAAATTGTTTAAAGTTGCCGGGATAATCAAAATAAGAGGTCATGGTGGCCTCAACTATGCTTGTGAGAGTGGGTTTAAAGAGGAATTGACAAATTTGAGAGTTATTATGGATTTCAAATCTGGAGATAAAGAAGATGCAGGAGTCACAGGTGACACTCTAGTTTCTGGCCCCAGCAAATGACTTGGGAGCTGTTACAAAGAGATAGAACAAGCAAGGAAGACCAGATTAATGGGTGTGTGTGGAGAGGGGAGATGATGAATGTGGATTTAAGCATATTGAATTTAATATGCTTAAGTATTATTTAAGTTGAAATATACATTAGCCTCTTGGGTATCAAGACCTAGAGAGCTCAGACAAGATTTCAAAGTTGAGGGGGAAATAATCTTTAGAGACCTGTCCTAGCACCTGCAACTAGAAGGGACTAAGCTCTCATATCTCATTTCTTACCTACTGAACAGCATTTTCTTCTACCTTGCATTATCATTACTTATGTCTACATTCCTTTTTTAAATATTTTATTTATTTAATCAGGAGAGACACACAGAGAGCGGCAGAAACACAGTAGAGGGAGAAGTAGGCTCCCTGTGGGGAGCCTAATGCAGGACCCTATCCCAGGATCCTGGGATCCTGACCTGAGCTGAAGGCAGATGCACAACCACTGAGCCACCCACATGCCTCTTATGTCTACATTTCACACATAGCAGGCTACATAGCCTTTAAAGGCAAGGTATTTTCCTTTAAGGTAAGATATCAATACTTGTTTTGCCTTAAAAGTAAGATATCTATTTTCCTGGAATATAGTAGATGCTCAATACAAGGTTTTAGAATAATATAATTCATCTATGATGCCAAAGAATAAGCACTTCTCAAGATGGAAGCTTTAGCTTTGTTTCTGAAGAATCTATGATGGTCTCAGATGAAATTCACATTTTTCACTCTTGGGGAAAAGATGTACTGATGAAGGGCCATCCTGTTTATCAGGAATTCATTTCCCTTAATGGAAAATGTTGCCAGAGGAAAAAAAAAAATGACACCATGCCACTCTGGGCAAACTGCATGCACTAAGGATGTTCCAAATACCAAGCCGAGTCCTGCTCACTGGTTCATGATACCATCCCCACCCCTCCCCCACCAACGACCATCTTCCTGGCTCTGGTTTCTGCCAACCTTAATCGCTGGATGTCTATAGAGTTAGGTTCCAATTTCTGTATCTACACTACCTGGGGGTAGGGGTGGGGGAGCAGGGCTGTGTGTGGAAATGGCTAAACCTCAAATCTTTAGTTTGAGGCATCTTTGGGGAAATATTCTGGGCATGATGCTCTTGGCTATTTAGAAAATTATGTTTCCTAGGGCTGTGCTCCCAAATCACTTTATGCAAAGGGAGATGGCTCTGCTTTAGAATATTTAGGAGCAAATAAGCAAAACCAGGTTAATCAAAACCACTTAAACGTTAACTCAGCTATCTTGAAAAGCATTCTATGTTTAATTCAGACATCTATAAAAACATGCCTTTGGCTTTAATATGTCAAACCATATATGCAATCAAGATCAAGAGTATACAAACACTGAAAATAACTATAAAAATTGTCAAAAATATTTAAATCTCTAAGTTGTTATCAGCAGAATATTTTGTGAGTGTGCATATCTTTGCATGCACATGCTGCATTTTAGGCAGACGGGCTTTCAGAAATCATGACCCCATGCTTTCTACCCAGGAAGCTTTCTATATTCTTAGAAGCAACCTATAAACTAGAAATTACATTGGAGCAAATATAAATGTGCACAGCATAGCAGCAATGCATTGGTCTCCTCACATGTGTGCAGGACATTGTCATGTCAAAATCAAATGTCCCAATTACCCTGTCAGTTCAACACAAGTTTTCCAACTGTTGGGAAATGCAATATGAGTGAAAGATCAATCTGCAGCTCCTTTCAAATCTATTCAATAATCCACAACTTCCCTCAAGAAGAGCAGTGATGTATTATAAAAAGAAAAGAAGAAGGAGGAGGAGGAATTGGAGGAGGAGGAGGAGAATGGACAAAATAATGATCACATAAGGGCCAGTGTGATAGAAAATCTACTACTCAGAATACCTTCCTTGATGGAATAATTAAGCTACGGTGTATCTCAGTATGGTGATGGTAGTATTTCCGTATGCATCCATCAAATGGGTAAAATTCAAGTGCGAATACTATGTTCGAGAGATGATCTAAGGAAGCACCAGTAGGGGAATACAGGTAAGACATGGAATGGAAGAAAGCCAATAAGGGATGTTAACATGCAAGTGACCACTATGGAAAACTGGTGCTAGCCCCATTATGGAACTCTAGGCAGTGATCTAGAACATATAGAGTTTCTCTACCCTAGGGGTAAGGAAACCAGGGCACTGATCCGTCAAATCCCTGTCCTTCCTGAGTTGAGTTTTTGTTCCAAGATTCTGGCCTGCCTTGTTCATGAGTGCACTGCATCTGTAGCCAGAAAAACAGCCTCTATGATGAGGTTCATCAGTGTTTTCAGTAAGCCATCTTTGGCACATGGAGATGAGTGATGAGAAGAAATATCAGTGCTCTGAAAGCATCTGTGATAGGCATTCCCAGGAGTCTTTAGAATCATTCATTTACTCATTTATTCCTGTTTCATTCAACACTGAGGTAACATATATAAACGATTATTGTTTACATAATTTTTTACATTTTAATTCCCTACTTCATATACTTTGTGAGTAGAAATCAACAGAACAATAAATAATAAAACAATATCACCGAGTCAGTACTCTTAAAGACAGACATTCCTATAGTACTCCATTTGTTACCGCTGGACTTAAATGGGAAAGAATCAAATGCCAATAGGAAATGTGGATGAAGGGACACCTCAGTGGTTCAGTGGTTGAGTGTCTGCCTTTGGCTCAAGTTGTGATCCTGGGATCCTTGGATCAAGTCCCACATTAGGCTCCTCTCAGGGAGCCTGCTTCTCCCTCTGCCTGTGTCTCTGCCTCTCTCTGTGTGTCTCTCACGAATAAATAAAATCTTAAAAAAAAAAAAAAAAGGAACTGTGGAAGAAGTTCAAAAGGCAGACATAAGTGTACCATTGACTATCTTGGACTGCCTCAGATGATGGTTCTGCATGCTCTGGCCTCTCACTTTGGAAATTCTGTATGAAAGTGGAAGTGATTAATTCCAGATCACAGAGTAAATGTACGTAGTATGTGAAAGCTCTATAGAATCAGTCCATGTAGAGTAGGGATGGTACACAAAAATAGCGTGACAGGATTTTGGACCATATGATCTTTGCTCACTGGCGTTAGAGCTAAGGGTGTTATGTTACATGGCAAATGGGATTTTGCAGATGGAATTAAGATTATGGGCCTTAAAATAGGGAGATTATCCTGGATTATCTGGATGGACCTAATGTAATCACATGAATGCTTAAAAGCATAAGAGGGATCAGTCAGAGAGATGTCATATAAGAAGTGGCAGAAGAGATTCAACCCATGCAAGGGACTTACTCTGTCATGGCTGGCTTTGAAGATAGAGGAAGAGGGTCATGAGCTAAGGAATATGGTGGTGTCTAGAAGCTGGAAGTGGCCTTTGGCTCACAGTGAGCCAGGAAATGGCTCAGTTGTACAACTACAGAGAATTGAATTCCGCCAATAATCAGATGAGCAAAAAAATAAATTCTCCTGTAGATCTTCCAGAAGAACATAGTCCAGCCAGAACCCTGTCTTTGGCAAATGAGACCCATGTTGGAATTCCAACCTAAAGAAGTATAAAATAATAAATTTGTGTAGTGCAAACTTTTATGATGATTTATTTAGGACAGCAATAGAAGACAATAGAACAATATGAATAGATTTAAATATGAGTACCGATTCTGATCTGCCCATTTTGGCTGCCTAGAAAATCTCGGTTTAAACTAAATTTGTAGGGCACCCGGGTGGCTCAGTGGTTGAGCATCTGCCTTTGGCTCAGGGTGTGATCCTGGAGTCCTGGGATCGAGTCCCACATGGGGCTCTCTGCATGGAGCCTGCTTCTCCCTCTGCCTGTGTCTCTGCGTCTCTTTCTCTCTCTCTCTCTCTCTCTCTGCATCTCTAATGAATGAATAAATAAAATATTTTTAAAAAACCAACTATGCATCTCTAATGAATAAATAAATAAAATATTAAAAAAGAAAAAACTACGCTTGCAAGGTCACTTTCTGGGTTTGATGGAAAGGAGCCCTTGATCAGTTGGTAGGGCTAGTCTCAAGAGACATGGGTGGCTGAGGGTGGACACATGAACTCCATCTTTGCCATTCCTGGTGTATATTCTCTATGTGTTTCTTAAGCAATAGAAATATATTCTCTCATAATTCTGGAGGCTAGAAGTCTGAGATAAAGGTGTTGGTGGGTTTGGTTTCTTCTGAAGCATCTTCTCTTGACTTGAAGATGGCCATCTTCCTGTGTGTCTTCACATGGTCCACCCTCTGTGTGGCTGTGTCCTAATCTCCTCTTCTTATAAAAACACCAGCCAGGGATCCCTGGGTGGCGCAGCGGTTTGGCGCCTGCCTTTGGCCCAGGGCGCGATCCTGGAGACCCAGGATCGAATCCCACGTCAGGCTCCCGGTGCATGGAGCCTGCTTCTCCCTCTGCCTGTGTCTCTGCCTCTCTCTCTCTCTCTCTGTGACTATCCTAAATAAATAAATAAAATATTTAAAAAAAAAAAAAAAAAAAAAAAAACACCAGCCATATTGGATTATGGCCTCCCGTAAGACCTCAGCTTACCTTGATTACATCTTTAAAGGCCCTATTTCCAAATACTGTCCCACTGAAGTACTGGGAATTAGGACTTCAATGTATAAATTTTGGGAGACAAAATTCAATCCATAAAACCATGATAATTCAGTATCTCTAGGGTGAGACTAGATCATCAAAATGTTTTACCAACTAGGTTCAAGGAAATTATACTTTTTATAAAGATTCTAGGTGGTCTTTGGAGGTTTCTCTGAGAGGCATTAAATAAGTGATGTGTGATAATCTCATTCCGACTCTCGTTTATCTATGGGGATCTAAGTGACTCCTTGTGACAGAAAGGAGAACATCTTATTTGTGCAGAGAAGGAAAGGACTCTGATTACCCTGAAACATAAATCTCATTCCCCATGCCTCCCAGGCTCATGATGACTCAAGGAAATGAACAGATGTTGGTAAAACATCTAGCTCTGTGTGTGGCATAAACCTATAGTTTTCTTGCCTTGCTCTGCCAGTACTAAAATGGTGGTGCCAATCCACAGAGGCATTTGGGAATCATTTTGGTAAATATTACCAGAGTTGGCTTTTATCAAACCGTTAACCGAACGCCTGGCTCTGCAGTTCTCCCAAGTTTAGCATATTTCCTGAGTGTATCAGTAAGGTTTCTTTGATCACAGGCAAAAGGAATGGATTCTGACTAACATCAGCAGAAAAAGAGATCACTAAAAGGACATGAGATAACCCAAGGGAAGGATGGGTAACCAGGCTTAAATGATAAAAAGAGGAGTCAGGGTGGATCAGAGGTCTAGCCCTAGGAACTACTTCCTCACCCAGTGTTACCAGGACATCATCACCAAAATGAATCAACTCCAACTTTCTACTGTATTTGTTTCCCTATTGTGTATCACTCCACTTAACATCTGCTATGGTTTAAAGGTTTGTGCCACCCACCCTCATTCCCTATAGTGAAATCCTAATGCTTACTGTGAGGATATTAGGAGGTGGGCCTTTGGAGGTGATTAGTTCATGAGGGTGGAGCCCCCATGAATGTGATTAGTGCCCTTATAAAGGAGACACCATGGAGCCCCCTCACTCATTCCACTGTGTGAGGACACCATCAGGCATCCACGAACCAGAAGAGGGCCCTTGCTCAACCAAGCTGTCACCTGGATCTTTGACTTCCAGCCTCCAGAACCGTGAGAAGTAAATTCCTTTGTTTATAAGCCTCCTGGTCTGTGGTGTTCCGTGAGAGCAGCCCAAATGGACTACGCCAACATACAAAGTCTGAGAAGAGAGAATCCAATTGGCCTGCTTTGGCCATTTCTGTAGCCCTTGGCTTGATTCATTGTCCCTTCAAGACTGAACAGAGGAGCAAAGAAAATTAACCCCCAAAGGACAATGGAGCACTGGCTACCTCAAAGGAGGAACGTTTGCTGGCTGTGACAACAAACAAGCACTGTCCGCTACACCCGCTTTTTACCTGCACACTTGCAAAGCCTATATATTGGTTCTCTTGGGCCATGAATAAAGAGTGTTGGGGGAAGACTTTGCTGTCTCAATAAAACTTGCCTTCTTCTGCCCCCAAGTAGATGAAACTACAGAGGACTTATTTATCTGCTTCTTGGTCCATTCCCTCTCTCTACCAAGTGTATCTTATTTTTCCTGGAATGATATTTAGATATCAGAAGAGCAGAGCAGCAAGCAAGTCCTCACTGAGGCATCAGTCATAGGAATGAGGAGCAGCTATGACAAATTGAAATGTCAGCATTATTAGCAATTTTGCTGGAAGCTGTTTGATACTGATTTAATAATAAAACAAGAAGTGGGGCAGATTTGCTCTGGAAAAGGGGATGATAACAGGGATAATGGGCTAAAATTAAAGAGAGCGACTATTCGACCAAGTGTCCTAAATGTGATAACTTTAGAATCTTCCCCAAAGAAGGTGCTGAAATGCCTGCGGGGACTCAAAGGAGGGCAGATATTTAACGTGCATATGAGTTACAGGATTCTGCCCCAAAGACACAGGGAAATGGCCACCTGCACATTTCCTTACTTAACCGCATCTCACAACAAGGTTGGGGAAATCGAAATCTGTAACTAGTTGGCTGACTTCTTGATCCATTTCCCTCTGTGCTCATCAATTAATGGCCTTGCAAATACTGGGGAGCATGGGGGATCTGTAAGGAAGAGTGTGGAATGCAAGGTATTGTAAAGACAATGTTCTTTTTAAAAACTTACGTATTTATGAGTTTCTCCATTTAATAGTGAGCTGCTGCTGGAGATTCTTCTGCAGTTACTATAAGTAGTGAGTTTACTCTGGGATAAATTCCCTTTGGTTGGAGAAAATCACTAAGATGAGATCATTACTTATATAAGATTAAAGCAAGCATTGATTAGTTTTTTTCGTGTGTGTGTGTGTGTGTGCGTGTGTATGTGTGCGTGAGCACATGGACATATGTGTAGAACTTGCAAAAAAGTGGTTAGGGATGCTAATGGTGGAGATCTAAGTATCTTGAGGGCCCACTCTCCAAGTTCTCATGCACACCGGACTTCTGTTATCTTCTTGAGCATTCAGCAAACCTTTGTGTTTTTTTTTGTTTTTTTTTTTTAATTTTTTTTTTATTTATTTATGATAGTCACAGAGAGAGAGAGAGAGAGAGGGGCAGAGACACAGGCAGAGGGAGAAGCAGGCTCCATGCACCGGGAGCCCGACGTGGGACTCGATCCCGGGTCTCCAGGATCACGCCCTGGGCCAAAGACAGGCGCCAAACCACTGCGCCACCCAGGGATCCCCAGCAAACCTTTGTTAATCACTGAAGTCTGACTTTAGCTGAGTATTTGGGATGTTAAAATAGAGGGTAAGGTTTAAATTTCCAGAGAACTGGTTCTGAAGACAAAATAATCTAGACAAGCAAGTTACTAGACATTTCTTTGGAAAAGAGAGTATTCTGAAGCCACTGAACAATAGTGTGCAGAGGACAAGTGCCAGGATGTACATGTGGAAAAGGTTACCCTGGTTGGGGAGTTCTGGAAATTACTTGTTGAGGATATTTTGGGAGAAAAAGGATAAATTTATTTTTCCTGAGAAAAAGGATACATTTATTCTTCCATTCTAGGCTGAGCGGATTCTGAGCCATGAGGGTTGGCACATAAAAAATAAGCCTACTTTTACTTTATGTTTCAAGCCCTGTGTCAGCTGTCCATACTTTAGAAGTCATCTCATTTGGGATGGGGATAGGTGGTTTTTTGTTGGAAGCCTGTCAAAACAAGAACTCACTTTTAGTGATAGAGAGGTTTCTTACAAATCGTGTTTAATGTCAAATACATTAATGTGCATCAAGTTGTTGATCTTTGATGTGAATCTGAGGTGTCTTCCTTGAGTGATTTCTGTTAATTGAAATTCCTCACTATCACCCACAGAAAACCTCATCCACATTTCATGGGCTCCAGGAAGGATCAGCCTAATATAGACCAGGGGCCAAGTTGGGCCCTACCACTTGTTTTTGTAAATAAAGTTTTATTGGAACACAGCCTCACTCATTCATCGTGTCAGAAGGGGCCTTAGCGCTATAATGGCAGTGTTGAATGATTGCAACAGAGACCATATGGCCCATGAAGCCTAACGTAGCCATGATTAGGCCCTTTAAGGGAAAAGTTTGCTTTATAGGAAAAGTCTGACCTATACTATCAGTTCTGGTTTTGTTTAAAGTGTGCTAAAAATTCCAAGACACATTGGGAAGAATCTGACTGCAGAATCTGTAGATTTCTGAGTGTTCTTTTTCCACTAACATTTTACAGTCCTCTTGCAGCTAATCAAAATAATTGTTGAGGCTTGCTCTCATAGAATGTTTCCAAAGCATTAACTTAGTTTTCATAGAAACAGCTCTTTTTCTTACTGCACTCATTTTTCATCAGTTTACACAATATTCTACTAAATAATGTAATTACAATAACAAGTGCAGCTGGCAGAAGCAGGTCTGGGAATAAATACAACTGACTCTTGGCAAGCAGACACCTCAATGAGCAGAGAGAAAGGTAAGATTGTACAAAACAGCTACTTCACAGAATGCTATGGGCATGCATCAGGATGCTTTACAAAGGGACGGGACTGGGAGTGTTAATTTGGTAAGTTTGATAAGTGGATGTCTATCGGGTAAGCTGCTTTCATCCATGTGCTTTTATATAACATCTTTCATTTCAGGCATTTGTCAACTTCACATGTACAATTTTGTCACAGTTATTTGACAACTTCCTATCTTCTTTGCTAGCCTGTAAGGTACAGGAAGATGGGAATGTGTAGGTTTTGGTATATCCCCACTACCCAGCACTGTGTTTGGCATATGATTCACGCTCAGAGAATAGTTCTTGAACAAATAACGGAATGGAAGCAGGTACTCTGCAGTCAGAAATCATGAATGCTGTAAGGTTTCACCCAGTAGCTTACATTCCCTTCCCTGTTGCTCAAACAGCCCCTGAGGATGGGTTCGACTTTAGGAAGGGGGTGGGGGCAGGGAGGCAGGGGAAAGGTGTCTCTGATTCTGATGGCTCACTTAAGGCAGCTGAGAAGTTTCATTATCTGATGCCCGGATGAAGGCAATGGGTGTAAGCCAAGATGATCATTAGCAATTTGCATTCTGCAATCCACATCACTCTTGTATCTAGCAGAAATGAGAAACTTGCTTCTAACTGGCAAATTAAATATTGATAATGCAGATCTGCTCGACACCATCTTTCACAAGGCTGGCACTGTAATTTCGATGTTTCTGAAACTTCGGTCATTTGCATTCCAACGTCACAATTTTTGTCATAACTGCAGGCACTCTGTAACATTATGTAGTTAATATTTGTCTTCCAAGCCACTCATTTTTAACCTAAATAGATGTATTTGCCAAGGAAACTTTGTGTTGCCATGTAATTGGAAAGCCAAGATCAGTAGTCATGAATAAGAGTTAATGGGAAGAAAATAAACCCATTCATACCTAACAATTATTAAGAACTTCTTCCATACTATACGGTGTTCTAAGAAGCTCATATGAATTCGTTGCTTTAATCTTTGTTTGCAGGGGCACACATATACACAGACATATGACTTAGAGAAATATGCAATTATCTCCATTATACAGAGGAGGCATTCGGAGTACAGAGGATTTCAGTAACCTGCACAAGTAGTAAATTACAGTCTAGATTTTTATCTCGGCAGGGCCTAGCTCCAGGCCCCTCATATTTAACTACTATATTTTGCAAACAATGTTTTTAAAGTCTAGATAGATGCATTGGCTGGTGCAAGCTCCAAGCCTTAGGCACTCTCCCTTTCCATTAAAAACAGGGTTGAGGACCAGTGAGAGACTTGTCAAAAATTCCGTAGTTTAAACTGAGAGTTTCTCATTGACATAAAAAGGATTGAGAGAGAATTGAAAAAGGAATCACTCTCTGAATAGTTCCCCCTTTCTTATTGATAGATGTTTACCACCTGAAAGCTATAGGGCAGGTGTCTTACGCTTTGCAAAATGCTGAGCTGGACACTGGGTGTAGCACACCTGCTTCCCAGAATCCTTTGCCAGGCTCTGATCTCCGAGTTTAGAGAGTGCAGCAGACATCCTTGGGGACATTTACTCAGCTGGCGATGACTCTCTCCCTGATGATGAAGTCCTCCTCAATAGTTGGCCCTGGGTAATGAGGTTTATTTATCCTGCTTTCCCGGACATCACAGATTGGACCAGAGTGAACAACTGAGCTAGACTGGGCCAATCAGATGCCTTTTCCAGGAATTTGTAATCAGGAGGCATTAACAGTCCCCATACCTACAGGAACCTGCAGCATAAATCTTAGGGGCTGAAAGGTGCCACAAGCTTAATAAAAAAAGGTAGAGATTTTTTTTTCAAAAGAAAATTCCAGAGTGGGCCCACAAGGAGAAATCAAGATGAGAGAGGAGAAAGAACTGCCTGAGTTCTGACAGCTTTCTGATTCTAAGCTCCTTGGGAGGCCTGGTTGTATGCCTTTTCTGCTTAGGCTAGCCTGAATCAGTCCTTATTATTTGCTTAGCTAAGTGAGAGGCAGTCTTCTTCTAAATATACCACCATGCCGTCAACTATGGAACCTGTCCTTTCAATGGCTTTTTGTTTTTAAATGGGGGGGGGGGAGGTTAAGTGGGAAGAGATATGCCCTGAATGTCTGTATTCTCTGTCTGGTATTCCTAGTAGGAAGAGGAATGAGAGAATCATTGGGAAGAACACTTTATCAACAATAGCTAATACTGCTGATTATGAGGTGCACATTTTTTGAAGTGCTTTATATAAGGCATTTCATCCAATCAACAATCCAATGAGAATGTATCCCCATCTTGCACACAGGGACACTGAAGCTTTGAGAAAGTAGGGCAAATTTAGATCTGAGATATGAACCTAAGTCTCTATGACTAGAGCTCCTGAGCATGCCTCACCACCCCTCATACCATGCTGACTCCCATGGTATCCATTTGCTGTATTGCTGATAAAGATTTTGGTCTATGAACAAATACTGACCCACCTTGGAGCCAAGCCTTTGCCTGCTTAGTAGCATTCTAACCAAATGTGTTAAACAGTCTCTAAACCAACAGCTGATACTCATAGCACAAAAGGTCCCTTTGTAACCAAATACTTTATACGAATGCTAACAAACATGATCATTTGATCCCCTGCCCTCTGATCATAATTTCACATAATTTCTCTCTTAGTTGGTTATTTGTCCCTTTGTCATTCCAGATGCCAGAAAAGGTAAACGTTTGTGGTTGGGTTATGGTAAATGTACACCTCGCACTACCCGATCTGTTGGCTTCATTCACCAGTAATACTGGGACAAGTTGGTAAATACAGCCCATAGAGTCAGGAGCACTTAATGTACAGATCTCATGGTGAGCTCTTGTGGATCAACCTCCCAACAGGACCCTGTGACAATCTGAAAGGTTAAGTCCAGAGGAAGGCTCAGTCAAGACTTGGGATGGAGGAGTCCACAGGTTTATTGTTCTGTAGTTAGCTCATTGGGAACATGAGTTGCTTCTGAAAAGGGCAGATCACCAGTCAGGAGTAAGTGGATGATGCTCTTCTCTTGGGAAGAGTAGAGTCTAAGAAGTTCACAGACAGTATCTCTGGGGCTGAGCTGGGTGCTGGGGTGAGGTACGATGCCAGTACCTGATGCTGAGGGGAAATGAATAAAGACCTGCATCCGTGCTTGTTCCAAAGAACATAAGGCAAAATACAGAGGGAGGGCCAAGCTGGCTAGGAAAGGTAGAATGTGGAGGTGCGATCTGTGAGAAGTTGGCAGAGAAAGCATCTATTAAATTACATAAGCCAGAGTTCAGGTACTTGCTGGGGCTGTAGATGTGGCTCCCGTGACCATGTGTGTGGGATGAAAGGGAGCACTGAAAGGAGCTGGCCTAAAACCAACACCAAGAGGGACAGGAAGGGCCCATGCAGATTTCTTCTGTGGTGGACTCTATTGGGTGATTCCACCAAAGATACCCACAAATCCTGTTTTTGATCACATTGACAATGGGTCTATCCCCTGGGATGACTCACGGCTGTTGTAGCCAATCGACGAGATCCCAGGACAGTGGGGGTGATTGGCATAGAAAGTGACCAATACAATGAAAGAAAATGTCTACAGAGAAGGCTTCCGGGAATGATTTTTCCTCCAATTAAATGCAGGAGCTCTGAAGAAAAACCTCCCCTTCCCCTTCTTCCCTGATGAGAATGTCACATGAGGAAGGAATGTTTGTCCTTCATCTTGGGAGAAGCAAAGAAAGGCCGAGAGAGACACAGAAATTCCAAACCACTGAGCTAACACCAAAAGTCAGCCCTGGCATTGGGAGGTGATGAGGTGTTTTTATACTTTAAATAATGCATGGCTTTTCTGTATTTGCAGACTATAACATCCTAACTGGGAGGTGAAAAAAGTTAAAGACTTTTTTCAAGAGTGTTTCTCAGAGTTTACTCTGCATCCAGAAGTATTCTGTGATCAGATGATTTTGCAAAACATTGCATATTGTATCCACATCTCTGTATTTCACTTTTGCACATTAAAGGCTCTGAGAAGTCCTTTGGTTACTAAAACAAACAAACAAAAAGTTGGTCTTTCTTCAACTTTTAAAAAATTAATTAGAGAATTAATTAAATTAGATTATTTGTTTTGGATTTGTAGTATCTTATAGAACATGTACCTCAGAGCCTATTTTGCAAAAAAAAATAATAATAATAATTTAGAATTTATGAGAAAGAGAAAGGAGAGCAGAGGAGCATGTCTGGGACATGCCAGTCCCTACTCAATGCCCACACACAAAATGGAAAGAACAGCTGTATTTTCTACATTATCTGCTGCTTCCAGGTGGCCAAGAAAATGGGATACACCTTACAACTACCCACTTGTATCCCTAAATTCTGACAATGTGTAACAGAATGAATTAATGAAGAAATATGAACTTGACCACATGCCCATGGTCCAGTCATCTAGTATGGCAAATCTGGAAATGTAGCTTGATTGCTGTATTTAAAACATATTTTTGAAAGTGTGGCTGGCAGGCAGGCACTCTTAAATGGTGATGGTAACTAAACATCTCTACTTTTCTCCCACTAGCTCTCTTTCTAAAAAAAAAAAAAAAAATGAGATTAAAGAAAATGTATTTCATTGAGATGGCCAAGTATTAGCATTCCAAATCAGAACTAAATTTCTTTCAGGGATCCTGAAAAATAAAATAAAAATTTTAAAAAGCCATCACCTTAATCGAGAAAGTTCTCTTTCAGGTAGTAGAGGGGCTGAGTACACCCATAAGACAGGAAGACAAGGAGAAGACATAGTAAATATCCATAGATGTCAAAGGCCAAACAGCATAGTAACACTGGGCATCTCCCAGGAAGGGACTAGATGCCCATGATTCAAATGTAAAAGGAAGACTTCACTGCATTCCCTTTGGTATCATTTAAATTTTGAACCATAAATAAATAAATAAACAAACAAACAAACAAATAAATAAATTCAAGCCACAGAAATGTGTATTCCATCGATTTAAATGTGTTTTCTATTGATTCAAAACACAAATTAGTTTACAATATAAAAACAAAAACTATAATAGCAACAACAAACAAAGCACCAGTTCATGATATTAGAGATAATTTTACAAGGGGCTACTGGAGCCACGCGAGGACTAAACTATATGACCCATTATTTCAAACCACTGCTTGAATTTATTCAACAGAGTGGAGAGGGCGCCATTCTTGTTCCTAAACCACATCCCTGTTGACAACGTTCTCATCAACGCAAAATAATAAACGCCTCAAACTGCACACAAGCACTTCATTACCTCCGGAGTCCTTAATTTGCCAGGCAAGTCTCATTTGTAATAGAGATTTCAGCATTATCTTAATTCTGAGGCATTTATCAGGGATCCTGGAGACAAAAGCACCCATTCCTCTTTATCTAGCTCTGACCTAGTTCTGGCCATCGTCCTCATCCAAACAGGAAGAGAAATCTGAAGTTGCAATACATTATTTACCAGGATGAACCAGTAATTCAGACTGCAGGGAAAAGCAATAAGAGAGCTCAGGAAAGCTTAAAACATCTTGAAGGCTATTTCACAAAGGAGTCACAGCTAATGTAGGCACAGGTACTTAGGAGTGAAGTGGGTATAGATGAGAGGTTAACAGAGAGGGCCATGCTGGGAGACCACATAAAATAAATATGCATAAAAGAAGACATCCACAACTCACTTTCTCAGTTCCATGCAATCAGGTTCTGTTTTACACAAGGATTTAACAAACCTGATGCCAACAGCAATTGTAAAATGGAAATAACTCTACAAATCATTGTCATCTCGAGACTGGCATTAAGTAAATGCTCTGAAAAGTTACAAGGCAGTGTATAAATGACATTAGACTGGTTTAATAAATTATTCTGATGCATTAGATCCCTTTGAGCACAATGGTCCCCCAACCCCCAAACCTCACTGTTATGATTTTAAAAGCAGTGGATTCCTCCAGTTTTTATAATAATGTGGAAACACGATTATAAGGCACATTGTCCAGTAAAAATTGCCAACTTCCATCAGTGACATTAAAACTAGGCCAATTATGATTTCAAAGTCATCCATCCAAAACACAAATGCATTTTTAAGAAGTACAATGGGAGGGGGTGGAGACAATCCTGATATTTCTTAAAATACCATATCCGTGCCAAGAAGGATATCAACCGTGATACCATGAAAGCAGAACAATGCCGACCAGCTGCATTTATAAGCAAACCATTCTCCCCTCATCTAGGCAACACTTTTTATACCTAACATACTTGAGCACTGAGAGAGTTTCATTTTTAAGAAGGTAAATAGCATATGAGGTTTTAAAATTCTGTCTCTTTCTTCTGTATACACAAATGCCGCTAAAACTAAAAGGTCTACGGAGGACTTGAATTCTCCTAGAAAATGCCCTTGACATATTAGTAGCTAACCCATCCCAGTTAACAGCAAGAGAGCATTTTAGCCACTCAGCAAACAGCCTGGTATTCACATTAAGAAGGCAGCAAGACATCCTTTTGACCTTTGTTATTACTTAGACCTCATGTTGTACATAAAAAGAGTACAATGATGTCAAACAAATTCCAGAAGAGAAGTATTTATTGCTGAATCTAAATCAAAAAATCCATATCTACTATAATGGCACTTCAAAAGAAGATATACTGTATTTACCAGCTCAATCAATACTAAATTAGCTGGGATAAATATTTTCAACTCTACCAGTCTTAAGATGAAGCCCGCTATTTAGAACCCTGTGTCTTGGGAGAGACAAGGAAATTTTTGCTTATCATACAGAAACGAGAACCAGGAAGTATTTTACCGGCAGGTGCACCTACCCTTAGCTGCTCTCTTTCACAATTCATCTGTTGTCTTGAAACCTACAAAGGAAAGAAAAAGAGGGGGGGAAATCAGCAGGTTCTGCAGAAAAACAACATGAAAGAAAATGGAAAGTTGTTTCTAATCACTCGGCTCAAAGCACACCCAGGATTAATTAATTATGCATTTAATTTTTTTCTTTAGGTCCACATAGCCTGAGCTTCACTTGGATTTTCAGTCGTGTGATCCAGAAGCAAGGCTAGGATGAGCCAGAGTCTTGAAGAGGAAGGAATGAGGAGAGAGATCCCGTAGAGAGCATGGGAGGCAAAATCTGCCCAGGGATGAAGGGTCCCCACAGTGTGAAAATCCATCTTGCCCTGACAGGGCAGGTGCTCTTTGCTAAAGGCCCACCTGAAATGGCTGGGGATAGGCACTGGCCATCACAACACATCTTCTATAATATCGAGGGCCAGTAGTGTCGCCTACACGCCTTGGTAAATGGGCTCCATTTTATGGTCTGGTTCTAATCAGACAGTAGTTAAATCCCCATTTAAATGATCTGGGGAGAATTCTGAGGACAATAGTTATATCAGACAAGGAAACTCAGGTGCATTTGTGATATTTACCATAAACTCAAAAAGAAGGGATTTGTGCTACAGATGCCACGCCTCGATTACCCTTGCCCTACCAAAATGTGCTTCTAAAAATCAAGGATGCTTCTTTAGAGTGACCACATAATGTATTGTCCAAACAGGAAAAATGTACATGAGTTAGAGGAGATGGTGGGGTGGCATTAGTGACTATGCCAGGGACAGCAGATGTGAAGTGGGAGTGACAAGGCAAACTGTGACATATGGCCATTCTCCCTTTGTGGGGACTGGCTCACTCTACCTTCAGGTCAAATAGCTAGGCTAGAATGAAATCTAGGCCTGCATTCACTATGGATTCTGTGTATTTCTTGCATTTTTTTTTAACCAATGAAGCAACTCCTGACTCCTCACATCTGACAGTATATTGCAAGTTTTTGAAACTTTCACTAAAGGATAAAAAGGATTAGGAATAGACTTTTGATGTATATTTTATGTATTTTGTATTGAAAGTTTCTACTATCTCCAAAACAAAAACAAGAATCTTTATTTTTGGATATGCTAGAACCCAAAATCTATAATTAGGGGTTTTGCAATGCCCTTTAACCCAGAAATACCATCTCTGAAAATAGCACCTAAGAAAATAAGAGATACAAACAGATGCTTATTTACATGTCAATTAACTACAGCATTATTTGTGAAATTAAAAAAAATTGTAAATACTGTATATGTCCAGTAATGGGAAAATTAAAAGTATATTATAGGGACATTTGGGTGGCTCAGAGGTTGAGCGTCTGCCTTCATTCAGCTCAGCGCATGATCCTGGAGTTCCGGGATCGAGTCCTGCATCAGTCTTCTTGTGTGGAGCTTCTCCCTCTGCCTATGTCTCTGCCTCTCTTTCTCTCTCTCTGTCTCTCATGAATAAATAAATAAAATGTTTTTAAAAAATTAAAAAAATAAAAGTAAATTATAGTACACTCATATGATGGCACAACGTGCAGCATTTGGAACCATGGTTTTGAAAAAACAGAAATGGGAAATACTCCAAAGGCACTATTTATTTTTTGAGAAAAGAAGCTACAAAAGCACACAAATGTTATAATTTCTCTTTTGTTTTTAAAACACAGTAAAGGAGATTGTTTAAGAAGAAGGAAGAAAGATAAAAGAAAGAGGAAACACCTGGGTGGAAATATTCCAAAATATTCAAAAGAAAATGGATACAATTCTATAAATATACAAAATACATGCACATGGTGGATTATCCACGTGAAATAAATGACTTTATAGTATGTAAGGTTTATCTCCAGGAACTGTTAAAAAAGGAAGAGGAAGTAGAGCAAATCCACGGAGATAGAAAACAAATTAGTAGTGACCGGGGATTCAGGGAGGTAGCCATGAGGAGTGGCAGCTTCATGGGTTTGTAGTTTCCATCTAGGGAGATGAAAAAGTTCTCAAGTTAGATAGTGATGGCTGCACAATATTGTGGAGGCATTTAATGCCCCTGAATGGTACACTTCAAAGTGGCTAAAGTGGTAAGTTCTATTTTATGTGTATGTTCCCATGATATAATGAAGCGGGTGGTAAGATTCTGGTTCGAGGTGAGATGGAATGAGCGCACTTCACCCTGTCTCCGCCACTCAGTGCCAATGTTAAGAATGTGTAGAATGCACAGAGCAACCAATTGAGGTCTCTGCAAGGTAAGCGATAGCAGGTGGAGTGGGCAGGAGGAGAGAATTCAAAGTACCACTAGACAAGTGATGGGTCCTGCCCCCTTCCCCTCACCAGCATCTCCTGGCGTGCATTCAGGGCAGCCTAGAACCCAGAATTAAGCATCACAATACAGATAGAGAGAGATTCCCAACACTCTGGAGGAGGGAAAGCTGGTCTGTGACCTGAGATGCTCTGGTCCCAGGAGGTAGCACATCCCCACTGATTTTTCTCTGTCCTCTTCCACTTGGCCACAAAGGCAGGCTTATGTGTAGGAGCACAAGAACAAAGTAAAGAAGTACCAGCTCTCTGGCTGGAGGACAAGAAAGGGGAGCCCTAGGAAACAAAAAAAAATACCTTAAGCATCCTGGAAGGAGTTTGGAAGGAGGGAAGAGTTTGGGGAAATGACACCCCATAGTGCTTTTATGAACTCGACACTCACCCCAAGCCACATGAATAGGCATATGACCCAAACAGATACCATACACTTTGTGAACTGAACTGGATGGACCGCTGCTCAGATCCCAGCCTGGATGTTGGGGTGTGTACATGTGGGACAGATCCAACTATTACAGCAAAGACAGCAGACACGACAGCAATGAAGAAATGAAATGAAGCAAAATCCACAGAAGGAAGGTAAGAGCTTTCAACCTGAATCTAACTGGGTCAATTGCCTGCTAACACAAAAATATCAATAATTTCCATTGAGGAATAAGACCCAATGTCTCATACATTAATATTCAGTATACCCAGGATACAACCAGACTTACTAGGCCTACAAAGAAACCAGAAAATCTAAACTCACATGGGAAAAGACAGTCACAGACACTGATACTGGGATGACACAGATGTTGGAATGGTCAAATAAAGATTTTAAGAAGCTATTATAAAATGTTCCAACAAGTAAGGGAAAACACAGTAAAACAAATGAAAAAAAAAAAATAGACACTGTTGGCAAAGGAATCAAAGCTACAAAGAAGAACCAAATGGAAATTTTAGCACTGTAAAAACAATAATCTAAATTAAAAAAAAAAAAAGAACTTGGGGATCCCTGGGTGGCTCAGCGGTTTAGCGCCTGCCTTTGGCCCAGGGTGCGATCCTGGAGTCCCGGGATCGAATCCCACGTCAGGCTCCCGGTGCATGGAGCCTGCTTCTCCCTCTGCCTGTGTCTCTGCCTCTCTCTCTCTCTCTGTCTGTCTATCATAAATAAATAAATCTTAAAAAAAAAAAAGAATTCAATGAATGAGTTCAAATGTAGAATGGAGATAGCAGAAGAAACTCAATGAACTTGATGGGGTACATAAGAATAAAAAGTATCCAATCTAAACTACACAGAGAGAAAAGTAAATCCAGGAACCTGTTGGATAATACCAAGATATAACATTTATGTCACTGGAATTCTAGAATATAGACAGAGTTCACTGCAGAAAAATTATTTGAAGAAATTATGGCTAAAACTCCCCACATTTGGCAAATGATATACCCCTATAAATTTAAGTTCAGCAAACCCTAAAGAGGTAAACCCAAAGAAATTCACATCCAGATATAATCAAACTGCTGAAAACTGAAAAACAAAACGAAACAAACCACACTTTGAAAACAGCCAGAGACAAATAATCCATTATTTGTATGAGAGTACTAATTCAAATTACTGTGGATTTCTCATTTAAACAGAGAAAAATCAGGGAGGCCAGAAGAAGGTAGCACATGATTTTTTTTTTTTTTTTGAAAGAAAAGAAGTGGCAATCCAGAATTGTAATCCCATTAAAAATATCCATTAGTGGGATCCCTGGGTGGCTCAGCGGTTTGGCGCCTGCCTTCAGCCCAGGGTGTGATCTTAGAGTCCTGGGATCTAGTCCCACATCAGGCTTCCTGCATGGAGCCTGCTTCTCCCTCTGCCTGTGTCTTTGTCTCTCATGAATAAATAAATAAAATCTTTAAAATATATATCCATTAGACATGAAGGTGAGATATTAAAGAGACTAAAAAAAAATTCATTGCCAACAGACCTGCTCTCATAGAATTGCTACAGGAAGGTCCCCAGACAGAGGGAATCTAATACCAAGAGAAAATTTGGAACCTCAAGACGAGAGGAAGAGTAAAGGAAATGGTAAACATATGGGTAAATACAAATATAATAGACTAGTCTCTTGAGTTCTTTCAAATGTGTGTAATGGTTGGAGGCAGAAAAATCACAAAATTGCGTAACAAGGTTTGCAATGTACCTGAGATAAACCCAACATAAAGAGAGAAGAGCAAAGGGGCCCATGTGTCAATAAGGTTTGTACATTCCAGTTGAAATGCTAAAATATTGATTCTATGTAGACTAAGAGAAGTGAAGTGTGTGTACTGTAATCCTTAGAGCAATCCCTTAAAACACACACACACACACACACACACAACAAAAAGTGAAATACCCCAAACCAAATGATTCTAGAATAATTGGATGCCTGTATACAGAAACAAAAGGAAATGAAACACCCTAACCTAAAACTCACTACTATGTATACAAAAATTAACTGAAACAGGACACATATCTCAATCTAAAACTAAATTGTAGGTTCAATTAAAGAGTGATGACAATATTATTTTCTTAATGCTTTGCTGTGGTTTACAAAGTATCCTTTAGGTCATGCAGGACATTTATAATTGGAAAATATTTTAGTGTCTGTGGCTTGCAGAAGTACATGTTTTTACTGTTATTGTTACTCGTAATAGTGATAGCCTTCGTTTTAATCCAATAAATTGCTTTATCTAATAACAAGGTTAATATTTTTAACATGTGCCTTTAAAACTCAGAAGGGTTTGTCCGACACACACAATGACATTTAAACAAAACAAAACAAAACAAAAAACCAGGAGCCTACTGACCTAACCAATGTGAATTGATGCCATATTATGATGTTCCTATTACAGAGCATATGAAATACAAAATTCAGCAGTAGCCATGGAAATAGCTATGTTGTCCTGCAAATGAAGCTGATTAAGGAAAATGAGATTTGGAGATAATAAAAAAGGACATTTTTTGAGTAATTTCTATAGTGGACATTTGTGAGGTTTTTTTTTTTTAATTTTGCGTTTTTATTTTAATTTTTAGAAAATCTTTCCTGCATGGCATTCCATATTGTTCTGCCAATATTCTAATAGCATTATCCTGATTCTCTTTTTGGGCCACGTTCCTGTCTGATCCCATAAGTATTTTGTGAATTGGACTCTACCTGCTGCCTAATGGAGCCTACATTTGCTGTTATCTCTTTGGATGGAAGTCAACTCTGAGCAAGGTGGCCACTCGCCGCCCCTTCCTCTCCAAGTGATAGGGTGCAAATGGCCAGTTAGGCAAGATGACTGAGTCCCATCATGAGCCTGTGTATCTGTTGCAACTGTGTTCATCACACAACTCCACGCATGGTGACATGATGCTCTGAAGAGTCACTAGTTATTGCTGGACCTCTTAAATTTTTTCCCCATAACCATTATGAGAGAGGGCTAGAGAATAAAAGGCACCTGTAAATTCTTAGCATCTGTTATGAAGAAAGACTCTTCCAGTGCACTCTTTAAAAGCCAACCTTGGAAAATATCTTAAATGTACACTTCACAAAACGTCATTTCATTTGGAAACTAACATGTAATATATTTTTTTCCACTCATGGCAGTAATGCACAGAACCAATATATTTTATAGCCTAAATGAAAAAAGGGAAAGTGGGAGGTCTGGTGCTGCTCCTTTAAGATGCTTCCAGAGAATCAAATACCACTCTCGATAGGGCTGCCAAGTAAGCACTTATGAAAGGTTAGAAACTGAAGCAATAAACTTCAGCATGAGACCCTTTGCTCTCCTGGTTGAACGGGATGTTTAATAGCAGGGATTCATCTTCTCCCATCTCCTATCTACGTTGAGCCAACCAGGCCAAAGAATCTTTCTCAGAGTCAGCCTTTTTCATCTTCCACTGACTTTGAGCTCTCTCTTATAGTTCTTCCCACTTTATCCTGACCCTATTACTAGTTTGATTTCCTCTCCCACACATCAGCCTAGATCTACAATGGGAAGCACTGAGTCTTATTTGACTTTCTTTTTCTGGAGACCAGGACCATCTTTGGAATCCATTCCTTTCATGTGTTTGTCTATCCATCCATTCCTCCATGTATTCAACAATAAATGGATCCAGACACTATACAGACACTGTATATCAGACACTGTTCTAGGTACTAGGAATGCAGTAGGAAAAACAAAAGATTTCTGGGGCTCACCAATGAGGAAAAAGAGTAAATTCATAATTATCATAAAGAGAATGCTAGCAACAATGAAATATAAGATGTGCCAACAGCATATAGGAGGGATGACAACCTTGTTTTAGAGAGTTGAAAACCTGTGCTATTGTTTTTGTTTGTTTGGTGTCTTTTAGAAAATGTATTCAAAGAAAGAATACATTTTTAAAAAATCCTTTCAAGGAGACAGCAGAATGTGTGGAAATCCCAGTGAGATTATGAAGTGTGAGTAATTCAATATGGCAGAAGAGTCGAGCAAAAGAGGAAATTGATGAGAGATCAAGTTAAATTGGGAAAAGTACAAATCAAAAGAAAGAAGACACACAATAAATTAATGGATAAAAAGATGTGCAACTTTTCCTGTTGGAAGTAAGAGAATGTTAGAAATTCCAAATTTCAGGGAAATTGTGAATTATTCAGAAAAAAAAGCACCAAGGAAGTCTAGCAACGTAGAACTCAATAAATCAAATCAGTTGGTACCTACCTACATTTCTCAAATTCTCCATTTTCATAGTCATTATTAATTCTTCTGAAATAAGATGGGATTCCGTTTGAGGGCATGCTTCAAAATACCTAGGGTGACTTTTACAGTTTGCCCTCTTCCTTAATGCATTTCAGGATTACTGTACACATTTGACATGTGAACTCTGAGTTCCTACCACCTGACAAGCACTGTGTAATGGGAGGGCATGCAGATATACATGATGCATGATACATTTCCTAAAAAAAAAAAAAAAAAAAAAAATCTCAAAGAGAGGAGAAAAGATGAATAAAATGGAAATCATAGTGCCAGGTCATTGTGTGATAGAGAGGCACCAACCCAGTCAGCCACGTGGGGAAAATAGTTGAGTGAGGCATCGGTCAGGAGTTTTCAGAGATAAGAGTCCTCGATCTGACTGTTACTGGATGAATAAGAGTCGGGCAGGCTGACCTACCCAAGGATTTAGGAAGATGATATTGCAAAGAGCACAGTCGAAAGCAGGACAAAATAAGAGAGAACAACACAGGGTTGGGGTGTGGAGACAAAGAAAGTACATTAAAAACCTTTATGTTTGCTCATATCAACTATGCTAACAGGAAAACAATGATTTAAATTATTCAGTAAAATGAATTTTACGTTGCCAGTGGTTAAAATTCATCAGTATATGACATGCCAAAAAAAGGTGCTATTTGCTTTTTAGGAGGATTTCGGTTAATGCTCGCCACATCAGGAGTAGACAGTATCCTTAGCTCCATCTTACAGATGGAGAAACTGAGGCACAAATAGGTGGAGTGATTTTCTGAAGTTGCAAAGCTAGGATGTATTGGAGAGGGAACTGCAATTCAGACAGCTGGACTCAAGCCCCTCCCTGGATCAGTGCAGTACACAGCACCCGGCATCAAGGAGACTGACCCAAACCAAAGAAACCCACGTTTTTTAACCCAGTCTGCACCTCATTTGTCCTTAGCAAGTGCTCATCTGCTGCTCTGCCTGACATGATACCATTTACCTGCTTGTGGTGGTCTTCAATAGAACGTGAAATGACTACGCTATCTGGTCCCATAAATGCACGGATCTGCACACTTAAGCATTTTGTGGCCGGATGAGTTCAGACTGGGATACTTTCCACCAGATGAGATTTCTCTGACAACAGTTCACCAGATCCTTTTATAAGTCAAGTCCCTTCCTCAATGGAGACTGGAGGCTCACGGGCAGACTGCTTCAGTCCAATCATGGTGCATCCTCTATGTCATATGAGCCACATTGTATTATCTCCCCGTTCTCAATTTCCACATCTGAATAATGGGAATCAGTGGTGCCTATCTAGTGTCTAATTTTCTTGTGAGCACAAAATGAGACAATCCAGGTAAAGTACTAAGCAAAGCACCCGGCACATTGATATAATTCAACCAATACTAGAAATCGCTGTAGGGATTAGTGTGAGGGCCAGGGGTTTTCAGAAGGAACAGTAGGCCAAATGATTTGGGTTTAGATCCTGGCTTTGTTCCTCTTAGACTGTGCGAATTTGGCTGAAGTAATGACACTCTTTGAGTCTCAGATTCCTTTTCTCAAAAAATAAGGTGTATATATGCATACATATACATATATGTATGTATAAGTGTCTATTAGATATGTACACATGTATATGAATATACAGACGATTGCGGCCCTGAAATTTTTAAAGATTTGATAGCATCCTTTTGAGATGGGTGGGTAACTAGGCATTCCTAAAGCCCGCGGATCAGAGTATAACTTGGGATATACACCTGTTGGAGAGCAGTTGGCAGCTGTCACAGCACAGAATGTGCACTTCCTTTCCCTCAAAGATTCCTCCGCTAGGAGCTTCTTTAACAAAACAGAAGGAGGAATGAGGAGGGAAGGGCATACTTCTCCTAACACAAATCTGGAATGTAGAAGAGTATCAGTGTCCATCAGTACTAAAATGGTTAAGTGAGTTATAGTTCTTCTGTAACGGGGGTGGCATACCTTCCATAAGAGGCAAGTGGTGAATAATTTTGGCTTTGAGGGTCATAGAATCTGCTACAGCTATTCAATCCTGCTCTTCCGGTGAGAAAGCAGCAAAATCAATGTGTCCACGAGTGGCTGCAGCGGTGTTTCAATAAAACTTTATTTTCACTAAATGCTGTGGGCTGCATGTGGCTTATGGCCATAATCTGCCAACTCTTGAACTACACTATGGAATACTATGGATTCACTAGAAATTCACAGCTATAAAACAGTGTCCATGATAGAATGAATAAAACAAAGCAAGTTGAACCAATTTTTAAAATACGATTCAATTTTTGTTTAAAAAGTTATATATATTTATACACATATATAAAATATAAATATGTAAAAAGCATATAAAATATATGCTATATATAAATATATGCTATATTCATATTTTATAAAAATATAAAAAATATAAAAAGCATATAAAAATGAATATACAAATATCCATTCATACATGGGAAAAAGTCTAGAATGATAAACACCAAACTGCAAAGAAAAGCACAAAAATTATATCGTGGGAATGAGAATAATAATGGGGACAAGGAAGTAGAGAGGCTATTTCTCATAATCTTGGGTTCTGCTATTTCAACTTGCAATGAATGCCCGCTGCTTTTGTACATTCAAATGCATGGCAGTCATATTAATATAATTTTTAAAAGCTGAATAATAAGGTTATCGTCAAGATGAAAAAAGAAATTGGATATAGGGTATCAAGCCCAAGTCAGTCCTGGCACATAGTAGGTACTCAACTAACAGTAGTTATAAATTACTCCCAAGACACCAAAGGGTAAACCCTGGGTGGTCACCCTAGAAAAAGCTCAACTCCAATTCCAGGGACATTATATAGTTTAGTTTGCATTCCAGTCAGTGGAAAAGTGAAAAATAAAAAAGACTGATATGCCCTATGCTACTTCTGGGTTCTTAGATGAAGTGATTGTTAGAGATCTGAGTTGAGGAAGACCTCAAATCCCTGAATATAAAACAATCCATCGCATTGACTATAATAAAGTTTGTTGCTCTTTCCAAATGTATCCTACAATGAAGTGTGCTCTCTGATTCCAGGCAAACAGTACTATTTATGTCATATGAAAATACAGAGCCCATCACTTGTTGTGGCTAGGATTTTTGTTTTGGGGGGTTTTCTGGTGGAGTTTTTTTGTGATGTAAGGGAGAAAAAAAAAGTGTATGAAAGTAGTAATTGCTTAGGATTTAGGAAAGAAGTGAGGAATAATCAATTGGGAAAAAAAAATGAAAAGAAAAAGTCCCAACAATGAGTCAAGTCACCCATGATTAATTAACTCGATTCTGGCTCATGTTATATAAATTGAAGAAAATGCATTTTAGAGAACAAATTGAGGAATCCACTCGTCTCTCCCCCAACAATTTTATTTCAACCTTGGGGACAACTAGAATTTGCTCCTTAAGGCTTGTCTTCTTGTAGACGTGCCAGCTTTGGAGTGGAGACGCAAGCGTGGAGAGGACCGGAGAAAAGAGCTTGGTGAGGACTAAGTACCAACTGAGGGGGGAAAATAATGGGTTTGTTGTCACATATAAACTTGAGCAGATAAGCCCAAAGACTGAAAGGTCTACCGTATTTAAATGGTGGCTAACAATGCTTGTGATGATTTACTGAGCATATCCTGAAATCTCAAAATACCGAGTGTTTCTAGCACTTAACTGACCCCTGGTACGGTATGTGCCAGGCACTACACATTTAGCAGTGAGCACCTCTTCTCCTGCTGCTCCTTGTAAAACTGTATCATTTCCACGATATTAGGACTTCTATGGGGAGAGTCACTGCTCCAGATATAAGTCACGGGGAAGAGCTAAGAGTTGGTTATCTGATTAAAAAGAAGGTCAGGATGCCCGCAGAACTCGGACGAGCCTCAAATAACAGGTTTTAAAGAGCTGTTTCCTTTAGGAAGAAATGCTTTTTCACACTACCTGTGCCATGCACCCACTTGTTAAATACCCCATTAGCAACAGAGCTAGGCCTCCAGGTCTGAGACAAAGCCACCCAGGCAGACACACTCGAGAGACAGACACCAGGCCAGAGGTGGCAGCCACAGGCAGCACCTGACAAGGACCCCCTTCAGCCTCCCACATCCCTCTGCTTCCTGCGAGGATGCAGTCTCTTGGAGTTCCCGATTTCAGGCTTGATGCTGGCCTCCAAGTGACAGGACAGCAGCACCCTCCCCGCCCCCCAAGGCCAACCAAGAGTCCCCGCTGTTCGGACACACGTGCACACTTTTCCAAGTGAGACCAGAAAGCGTCGTGGCCATCTGATAACTTGCAAGGTGGGGGAAACATATTGCCTATTATTTATTCTAATAATAAACCATTACCCCAGGTACATTTTTATTCTCCGGATTTAATAAGGTATTTTGTGAACCGAGGCAGAGGAGGGAGGGAGAAAACAATCGTGGTTATTAGGAAGATGATTTCTGTTTGTTTCAGATGCAGAAGTAATCATCACTCCTTTCCTTCATAATCAAGGGTTATAATTGCCCCCCCACACACACACATACACACACAACCCTCCCCAACCCCTTGCTCAGGCCAGGAAAATTCAAACAATACTCACCAAAATGTCCTGAGGAACTAAAAGGTCTTGGCATGCTTCCCTGAACCAGTCTCCTAGGACCATCATTACCTTATAGCCAGAGAATTCTGATTATGGAGCAGGGGGTCTCCACATCCAGAGGCGGGAGAGGTTGGGGAGAGCCAGGTGGGTGATTTACCTACCCCTCTTCATATCTCTGCTGAGATGGGATATATGTTCTCAACACATTTTCACGTTAAGATGTTTTAAGTGGAGTTTTTTTCTTTTTTTTTCTTTCTGGTTAGATGTTGCAAAGCTCTAACGATAATTTTATCACAAGTTGATAATTTTATAATCTGCATCCCAATTAAATAGATTCAGCAGAGACACCCAGGCCACTGGCCTTATCTGGGCAGTCATCCTGACCATGTTAATTGAGAGGCATCTGAAAGGCATCTTAAGTGCAGCGGTTGAGAGGACCAACTCTGAAAGCCACATTTCCAAGGGTCAAATCGCAACCCTGCTACTTATTAGTTTGGGGACCTTGGAGAAATTCTTCACTTGGACCTGCCTGTCTACCCCAGTGGGTCATCGCAAGGTTTGAATGAGTTAGCATCTGCAAAGCAATTAGAGAGAGCGCCTGGCACACAGAAAGCACCAAACAAGTCTCTTTCCACTCTAAGAAAGGGAACTTAATCCAAAATCTGTTGGTTACTGTTGCTGTTATTTATTCTCTTTTATAGGTTGACAACGGACCGGGCCTGCCCAGCTACGTGCTTAAATGTGAGGTAGACGATACCACAGTGACAGAAAACCACGGTTTTGAAAAGTGGCTGGTGCTTCTGGAAGTTTTGTGCCGCGACATTAAAAGTTCACATCCACAGATCGTGGAGTATGTCAACAGAAATAAATCATGTAACAACCACTGCACTATCAGGGAAGAAAAAAAAAAATAGCAACGTGAACTAAGTCCCATTGGACCAATTTTCCAGACAAGGAAATAGGGACATAAATGACTTTCCAGTCGAAGGCAGCCCAGGTGAGCATCCCCAGGCTGGCTTTCTAAGCTCTGCTGCTATCTGCATCTAAAGAAATCTCTATATAGCCGGCCGTGAGCGAGAGGGCTTTACCATTCCTGATTTCTGTGACTTTACAAAATGTCATCATTTAAGAAATGGGAACAACCCTGTAGCTGGAGGAGCTTGAGGAATGTTCATTTTGTAATTTTCTAGTTCAATTGTCTGAAAGGGTTGGCTGGGTGGTGGCTGTTATCGTTACGGGGTGTGTGTGTGTGTGTGTGTGTGTGTGAGAGAGAGAGAGAGAGAGAGAGAGAGAGAGAGAGAGGCAGGGAGAGAGAGCGAGCGAGCCACACTCTTCCTGGAAAGCTTAATGGAAAGAGTGCTGGAAGATATATGCTTCATGAAAAATGAACGCTTATAACCCCTAAACTTAAAGAATCTTTACTGGAAGAATTCGGTTCACAAAAGTTCTGAAACAATGAGGAGGCAGGCATGTAAATTGCAGGCAATTTAAAAGGAAAATCTAGGTCATCTGGCTGTTTGCTTTGTCATCATCAGTATTAATTAGACGCTGGAAGTAATGACTGAGCTCAGAGAGCTCTTCAGATTTAAAATAATAATAATAATAAACCAACAGAGCACAGCTTTACCTTCGGAAAGAAAATATTTTCACAAGTAGCGTTCTGAAAGAACCTGAGTGGGAAAACCTTGCAATTAAATTCTGCAAAGGCGCTGTGAAATAATCCCAGGGGAAGTCTTATCTGTACTTAATATTCAAATAAATATTCTTTTTGTGTGCCGTGCATTCAATAGGGTGCATTTTATTTAATTTAAGTGTATAACGTAATCAGTATCATGAGGAATAATCACAAGGAGCAGTAGAACCCTTTAACTAGGATAAATGGGCCAGCTCCACAGTCGAATGGGCAATCGTGGGCGAGGAAGGAAATGCGAAGTGCGGAATTCCAAGTACAGTTTTCCCCGGATTGTCCTATAGCACCTTCATGTTCACAGTTTGGTCCATGGCCCAGCGGCACTGGCATCATCTGGAAGCTCATTAGAAGTGCAGTTGTCTCAGACCTCACTCCAGACCAAATGAATCAGAATCTGCTTTTCCAGGACCCCAGGTGATTCATATGCACATCAATGTAGAAAGGTACCAAGGTCAAGAAGGGTGCAGGGGCAGCTCTGCTCCAAGTAGTTGCACTCCCGTGTCTTCACATATGGTAGGTACCAAAAGGCTGCTGGAGCAGGCTCACTCCCTGAATCACCCCAGCCCTGAGGACAGGAGGAGAGGGGAGAGGGCAGGGGTCTTTCAGGCAGGGACAGTGCACAATCTGTGCATAGTAGGTGCTTCTGCTCTTTCTGCTGAACTGAATTCTGGGCATTTCCTTTCATTTCTGCTGACTCACTTTACCTTCTCAAATGAAGCAAGTCTTGCACCTCCATCTACAAACGTAGGGCATGCTCTCGGCCACAGCACTTGGGAGACTTTGGAAGTCACAGGAGGCTTAAGGCAGAGGCTATGCTTGCATCTGGGTACATCTAAAGCCTTTTCATTTCACATGGACCCAAGTCGGGGTCTTTCTGAGAGCTGAATGAAAGGAAACTGTGTCACCACCACCAACATGGCAGGTGAAATTCAAGCATAGACCTAATTAACAATGAACTCCTTGCTTATTGTGATTATTCAGGATTATCATCTCTAATTTCCAGCAGGAAATTTTTAAGATTTTATTTATTTATTCATGAGAGACACACAGAGAGGCAGAGACACAGGCAGAGGGAGAAGCAGTCTCCCTGCGAGGATCCCGATGTGAGACTCAATCCCGGGACCCCGGGATCACACCCTGAGCCAAAGGGAGACGCTCAACCTCTGGGCCACCCAGGTGCACCCCTCCCCCAGCAGGGAATTACCAGAGAGCTTGGGTGGGGGGAGCAGTAATGCTCCTCTAGCAGACCTCATATGAAAAGCTCTGCATGGGTGGTGTTCCCAGTGAGGAGCTGGCCAATTTGTAATTTGCTCATGAGTGTGGGTTTGTATCTTTTCTTTAAATTAAAAAAAAAAAATAGGATTGATTTTTAAAAAAAAAATTCAATTCTAGGGAGAACAGGAAGAGACACGGTGACCATCCAGAGCCTGCTGGCAGCCAGCAGAGGATGGAAGCAAAGGAGAGCCGGTTTCCACCGCTGGATGGAGCAGGGCCGGGGAGCCACAGTAGCCTCAGTAATGAGCGCCTTAAATAATGAGCAAGTCCGTCCAGTCAACTTGGCTGAAACCTTCCTTCGCAGCCACTGGCAGTGCTGCTGGAGGAGCGGAAAGCCTCCGTAATTACACTAATGAGGAGGAGATGAACTGCAGGTCACCACGGGTGAGGTGCTAGGCTTCCGTGGGTGCCGGGGAGGCGAAGAGGGACCACCGCGGCCAGCCGGGAAACAGGCCGCCTGCCTTCTGCGGGCTGCAGGGGAGACGCGGGATGCTGCGCAGCACAGGAAAGAGAGAGAGAGGGAAAGAGAGAAAGAGAGAAAGAGGGAAAGAGAGAGAGAAACAGAGAGAAAGGGAAAGAGGGAAAGAGAAAGAAAGAAAGAAAGAAAGAAAGAAAGAAAGAAAGAAAGAAAGAAAGAAAGAAGAACAGGAAAGAGAAAAGAAGAAAGAAAGAAAGAAAGAAAAGAAAGAAATCTCCATCTATCCATTCCTCGCCTCCTACCTCTTCCTCCCTCCTACCTCATTTCTTCCCTTATTCTCCCTCAGCTTCCCTCCAGCTTCCCCCTCCTCTCCCTTCCTCCCTCCCTCAGAAGCCCGAAAAAAAGAAGAAAGCCCCGCCCTCCCCCCTAAAGATAAACAGAAAGAAGAAAGAAAAAAAAAGAAAATAAATCCGAAATAAAGAAGAAAGAAAAGAAAGAAAAGCCAAAAAGGAAAAGTAGGCCTGGAAGTTCCCGTGACCCGGCCTCCTTCGGGGCTGGGTGCTGGGTGCTGGGCGCTGGCTCCGGGGCGTGCACCGTGCTGGGATCACAGTGGGTCACAGCACAGGCTTCACGAGGCCGACAGTCTGTTGCTCCCCAGGTTGTGGCTCCAAGACGTCCAGCGGCTGCCGGGCTGACAGCCAGTGACGGTCGAGCGGGGTCCGAGGCTAGGCCAGGTCCCTCTCTGTGGCCCCAGGTCCTCCTGCCCCCCGCCTTCGAGGCCGTGGGAAGAGGCACAGCCCGGGCGAGGCGTCCAGTGCCCAGTCACACAGGCCCAAACACGGGCACCGCTCTGCTCTGAGCCCCTGGTCTCCTTTCTCAAGTATCTTCTATTCAGGAGAAATACCCACATTTCTTCAGCTTTTCCTCAAATGACAGGGATGTGAGTCCTTTGTCTTTCCCGATCGCCTCCTCGAGGATAAAGGGGGGAAGGAGTCAGAGGGAGGTGAGTTCTGTTCCTGGATCTGCCACTGAATCTTTGGACCTTGAACACACCCCGTAAACTCCTGCAGCGCATCAAGTAGCTCCCCCCACAACTTCCCATCCCCCTGGCATCTCAGAATGTGACCTTATTTGGAAACAGGGTGGTGGCCCATGTGATTGAGGTAGGGATTAGGGTGAGTCGCTGACCTGTGACAGCCTCCACATAGGTAGGGATTAGGGTGAGTCCCTGACCCATGACAGCCTCCACGTCAGGGGTGGCAACGGGACACACGGAGGAGAGGCGTGGGAGAGCAGAGCAGAGAATGGAGAGACACGACCACAAGTCAAGGAACACCAGGAGTGACCAGAACTGGAGGAGGGAGGGGAGATCTTGCCCTGGAGCCCCAGGGAGAGCGGGGCCCTGCCAACCCCTTGACTTCAGACTTCTGGCCTCCAGACTGTTCCAAGCCATCCGGTTCACCGCATGTCCCCACGGCAGCCCTAGGAAGTGAATATGCTTCCTATGCCTCATTGTTTTCATCTGTAAACTGGGTGGGAAAGCCAGGACCTCAGCGCACAGAAGAGCTCCACATCCCAGGGTCTCTGCAACCGAAGAGCAGCCCTCTATCTTCATGCAGACATTTAGGAGGAAAAAAAAAAAAAAAGCCACCTGGGCAGACCTGAGAAAAAAGCTCATGGCATCACCCAAATCCAAATCACCAGCCATTACTCTTGACGTCATGACTCTTTGATATCAGTCTATCAATAACTTATCTCTGCCTCAATTTTCCGACTCTCTGTCCCCTATTCCTCCACTGGCCTCAAGGGGATCCCCTACGTGTCCCACAAAGGAGTCCTTGTTGACGGTCTTGCTGGAGTTCACAGGTGGTGCGTCCATCCCACTTTCCAAACCCACCACTCCGGTGAGAAGAAATGACATGCACTGGGTCGAGGTGATCCTAAACACACTGATCCACGACTCTACTTACACGCTTTCCTTTTTTTTTTTTTTTTTTACATGCTTTCCTACTTAATAAACCCACAGACCATGCTCCCGACAAGCTTCCCCAGATGTGAGTTGCAGATTTATAGGAGACGTCACCATCCTACACTCTCTAGGACCCTCCCCAGCTTCCCTCCATCTGTTTTGAAAATTGCCATGATATCTGAGGGTTTCCCATTTCCAATCCCACAGCCCTCTGCTCTTGGCCATGCATCCTCGATGGTACGTAACCATCTGGACCCAAGTTATGCTATTGTTTTTGCATATTCGTCTAGGTAAAATACTTAGGTTTATTTAGCGCTAACGTCGTCATCCTGAGGCTGTCCCAGCGATAGGGCCTCCATCACCCCTACCGAAGCTTAGGCCACCCTGAATAAAGAGGACTTCTCTTGACGGAGAGCAAAGATAAAGCAGTGGGGAGTTTGGTTTCTTCTAGTGGCCTCCCCACCCCCCCCAAAAAGATGCACAATCCCTTTCTGGTTCTAAAAATCTTTGGATTTTTTTTTTTTTCTGTTTTATGTTAGCATTTCTAACAAGCCTTAGTTTAAGTTCACGTGAAGTCTGGGCTTCTACACGGTATGCTCACTGATGTGGTCCTTTACACTTGCTGTGAGGCACACACACGCAGATCCCCCTGATACTCGCACCCTCTCTCAGGAGCCTTCTGCCATGCTGCCTTCTGTGCTGATCACAAATTTCTGGATATTCCAAGCTTTCCATACTGTCATCAATGAGCTCCACACCCCTGTTGGATTTTCTGGATACATTGAGTTTGGGGCTACGTCCCAGCTGGTGCACATTTTCCAAGAAGCCAGTAGCACTTGAACATCCTTTGGGAGTCTCTCACGAGTCGAAGTCACAATCATGTGTGGTTGAAAAATTGAAAAAAAAATTTTTTTTAGATGGGGTGGGGCGGTGATTCCTTGTTGGGAGTGAATGAAGAACTTTGGACGATCAAGCATCGGTGAGAAAAATTCTCCATCCCACCGGAGCCCTGGCTGAGGCACAGCAATTTTGCGGCCACCCATTTACACCCAGTTAGAGCGTGAGCGGCGTGCCAATTTGATTAGAAAATGGCTTACATGCAGAGCCAGCCCCGGCTATTAGAGGGGGAGCTGGGCTAATGAATCTTGGAAATGGGAAAGTCTGTCCATCCTTCTTCAAATCTGTGAGCCAATTATTATATTGGATCTTGACTTCCAATATTTCTGCAGGCTTCTAGGCAGTGAAACTGTGCCAAGCAACAGGCAGATGAAAAACCATGTTTCTCAGGGCTGCGGACACCATTTCTGTGCTGGAGATTAAATAAAGCGTGCTTGCTTGCTTTCCCTTTCTGCCTTCTTTCCTCCCTGCCTCTGCCCCTCCATTCCTTTTCTCTCTCTCTCTCTCTCTCTCTTTCTCGTTTTTGCTTAACACCCCAAAAAATGCAGTCTATCTGTTTCAGAGGTGAAGGGAAATAAATCTATCAGTCTTTCCTGGTAAAATCAAATAATTTGACTCTTCTTCTATCTAGAAACCTTTCCTTGTCATGCCTTTAGAGAGGGGTTCAGGGATTAAATCCTACATATGCTTGTGCCCTGGCTAGGTTTACCCAAGGATATTGGTCTTGGTCAGAGGAGAATGATATCAAGGATGAGAAGAAGCATAGTTAAGAGGTATAGAGCGAAAACGCTAGAGGCACACTGCTTGGGTTCCAGTCCTGGCTGGGCCACCAACTAGCTGCCCGGCCTTGAGCAAGTTACGTAGGCCATCTGCCCTTCTACTACTTCATCTGGGGAAAAAAATGGGAGTATTAGCCATGTCTGACTTGCAAGGTTTGTATTAGGCGTATATGAGTTCATATCTAAAAAGCACTTTGAATCGTTTCTGGCATAGAGACAGTATTATACAATGCTTGTTAAATAAAATAGACACAATTAACTTATCCAGAGAGACAATTCATCCTCTCTATTCATTTCCTTGTTTATTAGTTGCACAAATATTTGACCGCCTATTGCATGCCAAGCGAGTTAAGTGAGACATTTCTGCCTTCAGGAAACTCTCACTCTTTTATTATTTTTTTTTATTTTTTAAGGATTTATTTATTTATTCATGAGAGACACAGAGAGAGAGGTAGAGACACAGGCAGAGGGAGAAGCAGGCTCCTCGCAGGGAGCCTGATGTGGGACTCGATTCTGGATCCTGGGATCACGCCCTGAGCCGAAGGCAGACCCTCAACTGCTGAGCTACCCAGGAGTCCCAACTCTCACTCTTTTAAAAGAAGGTTGAAGGCAGCCCCAGGAGGCTCAGCGATTTAGCGCCTGCCTTTGGCCCAGGTTGTGATCCTGGAGACCTGGGATCCAGTCCTGCATCAGGCTCCCTGCATGGAGCCTGCTTCTCCCTCTGCCTGTGTCTCTGCCTCTCTTTCTCTGTATGTCTCATGAATAAATAAATAAAATATTTAAAAAAAAAAGAAGGTTGACTGTTTTTAAGCACTTGAAGGTATGAAAAATGTTCAGAAGAAAGGAGCTGGGGAAGTGGTACCCCCGACAACCATTAATTTCTCAGCAAGTGTCCTGCTGTCCAGACAGAACAGGAGTATGTGGGCCACTGCTGCCGGACAGCCGGACCTCTAGCCCTGTTCCCTCTAAGGGGTGGAGGGGATTTGGCTGAGACTCCAAGGGGAATGATGCCTGCTTCGGAGAAGACCAGCAGCTGACCCTTTGCAGCCTGCCTGCAAGCCCCAGCCGGACTCTGTATCACATGCTGCTCGTGCAAATCCTTCCCTTGTTCAGAACAGCAGGTGCCACATATAAACTTTCTCTAAATCTGATTTAAAGGTGGCACAGTGCCCTCTGGCAACAGGGCCTGAGAATTGGGGGAGCAGGGAGAGAGTTAGTAGGTGCGAGGGGCCAGGACCTGAGAAGTATGGTGATTGTCCTTCTGTTTGATAGACCCAGGGATCCAGGCCGTTCCTTTCTCCCTGCACTTTAGTGCAGAAGAGCTGCAGCTGCTGGGAGAGAGGAGAGGCTCTGTGAGTGTGGCTGTGAGGTGTGCATGTGCATGTGTGTGTGTGTGAGAGAGAGACAGAGATGGGCGGTATGTTGGGGGTGTGGGGAGGACGAAAGAACAGGAAAGGATGTTCAAGATAATCAGAGATGTAAGTGCTGCCCTACGCTGTCCTTCATTCATTTAATTCTGTGATTGTGAAAAGTAAATCAAGCCCCTTTGCAAAACCGTTTTGTCGTGGCACACAAATTAAATTATTAATTGGAACACACCGAACATGGCCTGGCAGCAATTAACAGGCCTGGAAGTCATGAAGGTGGAAGGAGAAACACCTGCCTTACACATGCTGGCTTTCGGCCTCCCCGTTGAGGAGGTCTTAACATTCCTTAGAGTGATCCTGATCCCGAGACAGGGGTGTCGGGGAGACCCCACACAGAAGGAGGGCGTCTTGGTGACGCCTCCACCCTGAGCTCTGGCTGAGTCCTGCCAGGATAGCCAGAACCAGAGTGTGCACCCAGCTGACTTCTCCCTCCACAGTGTGGTGCAGGGGCAGCTCCAAGACCCTGGGTGCCCAGCCCAGGGGCGGCTGCACCAGCTCCTTCTAGCCCTCACTTTCTTTCCTAAGCAAGGCTGGGGTGCCCCACAGGAGTCTGGGGATCCCTGTAGGCCCCTGTGGTGCAGGACAGACCCGAGCTGTCTTGGAACAACTCCTGGTTGCAGGGGTTTGTGAATCCCTGCCTGCCTCCCAGGACCGCTTTGGGTCGGGGCTGCTCCGGTTTGAATCCCTGCAGCGCCATCTGCTGGCCTCGTCCTCTTAGTGCGGAGGCGCTGCCTCCCATCGGAGACAAGGGAAGCTGAGACCCTGGCCCTGACCCCAAGCACTCCCCACGACCTCCAAGAAGGGTCCACCTTCTATCCAAGATCTGCCCAAGGCATGCTGCCTCTCCTGGGCCACGAGCCTGGGCAGCATGTGACTGCAAATCTAACACCCTGGGAGCTGGTCCCGTTCCTCTGCTCTCTCGTTGTGTGGCCTCCAAATGTCCCATCCCCTCCCAGGGGACCACAGTCTCCTCCTATATAAAGTGAGAAGATGGAAAGGGCGATTGCCAAGGCCTCATCCAGCTTTGGCATTCTGGGAGATGTGACTTTGAGCCCAAGTTGAAGACCAGCACCATCCAGAGACAATTGCAGCTTATGGCTTTTCAATCCTGGACGTACTGCCTCTAAGTCTTCACAACAAGGGAGGGCTGGGCACTGTCCAACATCTACAGGAGTTTTTGCGTGAGGACCTATAATTATTGCCTATTATTTAAAAAAAGTGCATGAGAGAAACGCTATGGATTATAAATTCATGGTAGATTATGTTTTAATGTTCCCCAAACAGAATAATAATTGCTAAACTGCTTTGGGTATCAAGCTTCATTGCACTGAACTGCTCTCCAAGAATTATTATTTTTAAAAATCACTTATGGTAGCCGGATGGTCCAATGTCACAGAACTAGGCTCTCCATGGCAGCCTCTGCTGAAGCCACCATGCCCCCATGTGTTAATATCCGGGGCAGTATACAAGTGCCAGTGCTGTAAATTAAGGTGCAATTTGTAAATGCTTCATTAATATTTATTAAATGATTATTAGATGCTCTTACGATCTTTAATAAGATATTATAAAGCATGTCATTAAAATGCATTAGGAGCACATTCTTAGCAAGTCACGCCATAACCCGCTGTTAGGGAATGCCTGGTTTTATGATCCTCTTCCTAAAGCTTTCTCCAAGATATGATTATCATGAAGATATAGAAACTTAAGTGGAAAAATAAAAATAAAAAAAAAGAAAGAAACTTAAGTGGTTGCTTGTTCTAAACACCCCCCGAGATGATGGCAGATATCACCCCCACAGCCTTCGGAAGGAATCCGTCTTACTTGTTAACTCCCTTTAGTCTCTGGATAATTAAAAATGTCAGCCTACTATATTGTGTTGAGAAGGATTCTGAGGCTCTACTTGAGTTAAGTGGGATCATACAGTGATCGGTAAGTGATGCCTACTGTGTTCACTTTGTACACAAGTGTCACTAGAGAGCAAGTAACATCCATCTCTGATCTAGGAGAAGGAAGATAACCCAGTCAGAGGTGTCCCTGTGTGTGTCCCTGCTGGGGGCATATCCACGCTGAGCATCATTATCCGGGTTCCATTTTGGTTGCCTCATATCCATGCATACATGAAGGAAAGCATGAAAAAATAATGTAGTTTCTAAAGATTATATATGGAAATATGGACAAAAAATAGATCTGCATTCCTTTAGCATCAAGAAGTCTCTGTCTGTGACCTAGTAACCTCCCATTCTTCTCCTGAAGATCATTAGCCCCTCCTCCTCCTGCAGCTTCCCATTGTGCATTTTTTTCCTTTGAATTGTCAAGATCTCTCCCCACCACAGTGCCTTTGCACAGGCTGGTCTCTTACCTTAGATTTCTCTTACTCATACTTCTTAAGTGGCATCCCCCCTTCTTTTTCATGTCTCAGATGAAATACTACCTTCTGCAAGAGTGCTGCACGGCCCATGTTGCCCCATGTCCTAGTTGCATTTCTATCGTGCTGGGAGTAAATACCCAAGACCCAGAGGGTGGGGCTCAAGCCCCACTTCTGCAACTTTCTAGCCGTGTGAACTCTGGAGCCAGTTCTTCAACTTCTCTACCCTTCTGTTTCCTTGGATATAAAACAGAAGTGATGAGAACTGCACCTATCTCGTGAATTAAGTGAACTCACACGCAAAGAACACTGAGAAAGTGGTCAGCACATAGTGAGTATGTGGTAAATATTCATTTTCTCATTGTGCCCACTTGACTATATTTGCTTTCTACTCTCTTCTAAATGTCAGCTGTATGGGGAGTATGGCCCCATCTGGAACCCACGGTAGTGCCTGGCTCACCACAGATGTCCAATAAATATTAGTTGAATTTTATACCAGGGGCTTCACTGGGGTTCTAATGAGTAAAGCATAATCTCTGCCCGATGGGGCATCTGAGCTATGGAGAAAGAAAAAGAAGAGCAATATTTCCATGAACCTCACGAGCTCAGAGCAAGAGGGGTGACGTGCTGAAGTGAGGATGCGTCTGGGGTCGGGCAGGGCCGAGTTTGAAAACTGCCTCTGCTCCTTTGAGGAATATGACCTTAGGCAAGTTATTTCATCTCTCTGGCTTCTGTTTGCTTATCTTTAGAATGGAGATAATAGTATTACTCATCTTCAAGAATTAGGAAACATAGAGAGAGTAAACATGTAATATAGATGCACAATGTATATATAGTTACTATCTAGATATAATATTCAAACATATGAAAAAAATTCAAACATATGTTAATATAACCAAAGATGCTATTATTACATTATTTTATGTAGTGTTATTTTTATTATTTACAGGAGGTTTGGTACATACCGTGGTGAACAGGTAACGTTGCCTGTGTAGATAAGCCAAAAAATAAGGGGGGCCGGGTGTTTAAAGTGAAAGAATCAGGCTCAGATGTGGCCACAAGATCCCAGAAGGTCTTCAGACCCCTCAGGAAGCAACCCTGGATTTCTGAGGCATACTTTGAACTACCACCAGCCTATTCAAGCCTTCAGGGAAGGCTCCCATGGGTGTCCTGAGGGGCCCAGCCAGCATCGATGTCAGAGGGAGGAGTCGTCTGGAGTCCCCTGGGCACCCTCTGGCAGGGAGACCTTGGCAGGCCCAGAGCAGCCGGGCAGGGAGCCTCCTTCTGGGCTTCCATCCACGCATCTCCTTTCTTATCCCTACAACTACACAGACACGTGCATGGCCAGACCCCAGGGAGCTCTCTTCCAAACCACAATGTTGTTCTGGCAATAAAGCAAGTGGGGGCCATATTTCCGAAGCACCCCACACCCTCCTTAGCCCAGGCTCTGGGGTTTGAAAGAGCTGAGTTTGGATCTCCTCTTCGCCACTTTCTAGCCACCAGACTACTTAACTTACAGCACTCAACTTCATTTAAACTCCCTCCCACTTAATGTTTTTAAAGATAAGGGTAATGATATCACAAAGGAGCACATGTACAATTTAAAATGGTGATTTAAAAAAAAAAGTAAAAAATAAAAAAAAATAAAATGGCAATTTTACATGTATTTATGTCTATTACAAATATGGAGACACTTAGCACATGCTTGCAATGTTCAAATGTTTTTAAAAATAGTAGCTATCACCGTATTTATCATTTTTATCGAGGCTGCACCTGTGATTAAAATCATCATCCATTCACATGATGAACCATGGTATGACCCATCAGGCTCTATCACAGGTCAAAACACTGTCATGCCAATTGTGGTCATTTGTTTTCACCCAGTATGACAAAGCGGTAGATATTTTCTTCTGTTTCGCTCAGTGCTACTGAGTGGCCAAGCCAATATGCTAAGGGAGCCTAAGTACAGAGGGAAAATGGCAAGACGGGAGAGGCAAGCACTTCAGTTTATTTGCACTCATTCACTTCTTCATGTCTTTCACCAGCTCATTTCTTCCCACCCTTTCCTCCCCATGTGGGTGACATTCTGAAGCTGGTCAGCCTCTGGGAAAGTCACTTACCAGTGCTGGCTGATGAGGAGGAGGCCCCAGTGGCCTGTACAAGGCTTTGTGGCCTTAGCCAGGGACACTTTAGAGTGAAATTCAAAGCAAAAGCTAAACCAAAGCGGTTTACCCAGTTGGTAACTGAGAGACACAGGAGCCAAAGCATTACATGCCGGGAAACAAGAATGATTCAGTTGGCAGTCAACTGGGCTAAAATAAGGTTCTGATGCCTCTTTATGCATCTGTTTATTCATTTATTCCACAAATATTATTAAATGCTAACAACACCAGGTACTGAGGTACAGTAATGATGGAGGTAGGAAGGGAGAGACTTCATAGAGCTATGGCTATGTTTTCCTCCTCCTCTGCCTCTTCCTTTTGTAATGCGATCACAAAGGCAATACTCTTTCATTCCCTTTTCTCCTTGTTCACTCTTTTGTTGATATTTCTGGTCTTCAGTTTGCTTTGGTAAAACACAGATACATCTTCCCACATCCTCTTTTCTTTCTTTTGTTTTCTTTTTTTTTCTTTTTTATTATATTCTTTGGTTTTGAAATAAGTTTAGATTTTCAGGAGAGTTATAAACAATACAGCAAGTTTCTATGTATACATCCCTGGCCTAAGGAATCACAATGTGTTATCATGCTTCGGCAGGAGTGGGGATGCCAGGGAAGATGTTGGAGGTGCACGTAACCCAGTCTAGAAGGCACTGTTAGGGGGCTTCCCAAAAGACGTAGCATTTCACCAGAGGCAAGAAAGAAGAGAAGGTGTTAGCCAAGGAAAGGACAGACTGCCCCATGTGGAGAGAACAAAACACATGAAGGCTGGGAGGTGAGAGAGAGCAGGGCTGATTTGGGACAATGGAGAGAAGGCTGGTAGTGCTGGACCACAGATCGGGAGGTGGAGGTTGTTGCAGCTGGGTGGACCCAAGTGGTGCAGGATCCCTGGGGAGTAAGATGCGAGACTTCTCCTTTGTGAGCTTAGCCCGGTGGGCAAAGCCCATAAAGATGCAGTGTTAGGGACTGAGCATCCCCACTTCATATAAGATCCACTTCCTCTTTGGCCCAAGTCAGGCCCTTCCCAGAAATGAGGAGGCTAGGATCACAGCTCTGTGCAGGATCTGAATCTCACAGCACATATCACAGGAGCAAGAGGACCATGAGTCAGGGTCACGGACAAGGCTGATGCTGAGAACCTCATAAAAGCTATGAAACCTTTTTTAAAAAATCCAAAAAATAGCATGATTTTTCTCAATCTTTCTCTCTTTCTCTCTCTCTCTCTCTCTCTCTCTCTCTCTCTCTCTCACACACACACATACATACACACACTTTCATGAGTTCCACAAAACTCAGTTCAAAGCTCCAAATAATTCATTTTGTATGAAATCTTAGGTCCCTTTTCATCCCAAGCATCAAAATCTCCCAAATCAACCTTTTTCTTCCTCAAGCAACAACAAAACTAAATGGGGTAAATGCATCCAATTATATCGTAGTTTCCTTCAATATAGAACATGGAAAGGCCTCTAAGGGAAGAGGAAAAGTTTAAAATCACAGTTCCCCATAAAATATCACCAGGTATATGAAGAAATCCCAGGAGCACTCCCTCCTTAGAGAATGTGTGTGGTTTTCGAGCTCAGCAGATACCATTACCTCTCAGTCTTCACGCCATGCTCACTGCCCCCCAAAACACACAGACACTTATAAAATCCCAGCGAACCGAGGGCATCCTTTCTAGCTCTGAACAAGAGTGGGTTTTAATTTAGAGACATTGTCTATGTCTCCAAAACAAGACCAGTTAAAACTACAGTCATGCACACACACATACACACACACACACAATTAATCCTCAAAAAAAGTGTCCAGACAGATGACTCTAGTGGGGATTGACCTAAAGCAATCCCTGGGGCTTATGGTTCTCACTGAGGGTCAAAGATCTCACCTGAGATATCAGAAATCCCCTTGTGTTAGAAGCAGTCAAGGAAACATCTAGAATGAGGGCCAGGAGAAAGATCCTCCCACCTTGCGGCAGCTGCTGATCTGAAACGATCCACCAAAGTAGGGCTCATAGAAATTTGGCAAGAGGTTATGGCAGATTGTCAGGTGGGCCTCACTTCATGAACCCTAGATATCCCAAAGTTAGAGATGGGTAGGTGCCATGCAGGCCGGCTGTCGGATGTGAGTGACACTCTCCTGGTTGGTACTTTGTAAATGTTCATTCTCTTAATGCTAAAGCCTCCTGGAAGAGGAGGGGTGCACACCTAATTTACACGTCACGAGCAATTTGCAAACATGGAATTTTGACAGATTTGTTCCTTGTCTCACTGTCTTCTTACAAAGCCCCTGGCACGCCAATTCTTTTGAAATAGATAAATAAGAAAATAAATAAGAAAATACATTATATATATATAAAAAAAGAAGATGATATTCTTCATCCAGAGGGTTACAATTCATCAGTATTTGTTTGGAAGTCGTCCTGTCCCCAAGGCTGTGAAAAGGTGAAGAGAATGCTATTGAGCATCTGGAAAAGCAAAAAGCTTTCCTGGCCAAGGTCAAGTATATATCAGCCAGGAGACAAAGCAACACTCATTTCAACCCGAGGCCACAATGTACCTTGACCCCAGCCTCATGAAAACAACAATTTGCAGTCGTCTATAAAACACGTCCTTTACTTTCCCTGTTCCATTGGCTTCTTCTGAACTCAGACTCCTGAGTTAGCAGTATCTGGCTGTATTTTACAAGCATGTGTGTGTGTGTGAGTGTGTGCGCTGCATTCTAAGATTTGGGGCCAAGATTTATCTCATTCTCTGATGGCATTTTATCGTTATCAGAGAGCAATAAATTTCAGCTCCGTTAGCACTGCATTTAAATATGCACCCGCCAAGATAGAAAGGTGCCGGATCTATAGCATGCTATAAATTTCCATTATTTGCCATCATTCTATACTTGGGCCTTGGCAGAGCCCAGCCGAGACTGCACATTTTGTTTAGATAGCTCCTCTTCCCTACAGGGAAACTTCGCCAACACTTGAAGCAGATACAATTTGCTGGCCGCAACTCTGTTTGCACCTTAACAGCTGTTTTGCTTTTTTATTTAGAGAGAACAGGGTTGCCACCATCTGTCTTTTGAAAAATGAGTTCTGCTCACAGCAACATGGAACCATAAAAGAAGAGAGAGAAAAAGAGAGAGAGAGAGAGAGGCTGAAGGATGAAGCCAAATGTCATGACACAGAGTGGGTCAACTCGAATAGGAGACAAAAATAATGATGAAACATTTACCACTTGGAAAAAGAAAAGAAAAGAAAAAAAAGAAAACAAGTCAGGGATCTCAAGGTTGGTAAATGAGGACTCAAGTTGTCTCTAACAAATGCCGGCAGAACCCAAATAACAAATAACCTCACCTACTAGGCATCCAGTCACATAGGCTGCTCGTAGAATCCTAAAACTCACCCAGTGAGGTAGGTATTTTAATCAACTCCAATCTGCCAGCAAGCAAAACGGTCACAGGCATCGGTCAGACCGGGTTCGAGTCCAGTATCTCCACACTTTCTAGTTCTGCTTCCTGTGTCAGGCCCATTTTTAGACCCCCCAAGTGATAACTATCTACCCAAGTGAAAGAGCATCTGGAAGGATTAGGTGAGATGATGCCCACAAGACTGTGTGTACAGCACTTGGCACACAGACATGTTGAATAAATATCCACCTTCACTGTTACCAGAGCCATTAAGTGACTTAGGTTAAGTCCAAAGACTGGTGTCAAACGTGAGCCCAGACTTAAAGTCCATTGGTACAATTCAAGGCCAGGATTTGAAGAAATATATATATCGTATCGCCATTCTCTAAAACTCAAGTGTATCGGCTAGTTTATAGGATGGTAATACTTGAACTCCCAATCCTCAGTGACTTAATACAGCAGAAGGACATTTCTCACATTTGCTACAAGCCTGAGATAGATCTGGGGGTGAGGCAGGTTCTATTCCACATAATTACTCAAGGACCCAAGCAAATGGGGACACCAGCCTCCCAACATGGGATTTAGGAGTCACCGTGGCAGAGGACAGTGCTTGCAGACCTTCCATCTATTCATTGTGCTCTGTCTCAGAAGTGACACACAGCCCACTGGCCAGAACTAGTTTCACAGGTGCACTTAACTGCGTTTGGGGTGGGGGGGCTGGGGAGTGTGGTCTTCCTTGTGAGCAAGAAGAAAATCTTGTAACCGAATGGGGCTAAGCACTGGTGTTGCATATCAGACCAAAAAAAAAAAAAAAAAAATGACAATGATGGACTAACAACTGGGTCTTTCCCCTTCACAGAGATTTTTGTTTCTCTGAAACAGTTTCCTTACTTGAAAGCATTTGATGTTCATGATTCCTCACTATGGAATGATATATGCTTCCCTCTCTAAACAAGAAAATGGCAAGAAAATGAGTCACTGGGAATAGAATGGAATGGGATGGAGTAGGCGATGGAGTAGTGAATTCTTTCCATTTTCCCAATCATCAAGGAAAATGTCAAATATGATCATACTTCCTTGTTTACTTAAAAGAATCTCTTTAACAAGAGGAGATGAATCACAAATGAGTGTCTCACTGGCTCTTAAGCTAGCCAGAAACTCAAAATATTTTAACTCTCCTCTATCCAAAGCAGCCCTGAAAATTAAGATTATGTTTGATACAGGAAGAGGAGAATGTTGTTCTTCTTCCCAGTCTAAAAGTTATTTACCAAAACCTCCTGTTCCCTACAGGACCTATATGCCAGTAGGTTCTGATCCCATAGGTCTAGAATAGGGCTTAGGTCTCTGTGCTTTCACCAACTCTGTAAAGTGATTCTGATGCCCAACCAGGGCTGGGAAGCCAGGCTCCAGATCTACTCTGTAGTCTAGAACAATCTCAGGAAGGAAAGGAGGAGATCCTGGTTTCCAACCCCAGACCAGATACTCACTCATAGTCTCAGTGTCCTCTTCTAGAATGATATAATGCCTTCACAATGCTATCTGATCATGAAGATGATATTAGAAGATACACGTGAATATCTTTAAATATAACTGCGACATGATGCAGCTCCTTACTATTACCATGACAAAGCCAGACCACCGAGAGTAGACAAGGGGAGAGGGAAAAAAAGAACATTCACTATTTACTCTACTCCAGAACCCACCATACCTTGAAGATACCGAGAAATGATAAAACAAAAAGTGGTATATACATACATGAGGAACTATTCAGCTTTGAGAAATGAAATTCTGCAATGCGGGACAACGGAAATGAACCTTGAGGACATGATGTTAAGTGAAATAAGTCACAAAGGGACAAACACCACAAATTCCACTTGTAGGAGGTATATAAAATAGTCAAATTCAGAGGAATAGAGAGTACAAAGGTGGTTGCCAGTGGCTGGGAGGGAGGAGGAAATAAAGCATTATTAATCAGTGAGAATAAAGTTTCAGTTAAGTAAAATGAATAAGCTCTAGTGATCTGCTCTATAACACTGTACTGATAATCAATAATAAGGCATTGTACATGTAATAATTTGTTAATAAGGTAGATTTCATGTTTTTTACCACAATAAAATAAAAAAATAAAGTTCTACCCCCAAAAAAACTGGGGCTCAAAAAAAGATAATACATTTCTTGGTTTTGTTTTTGATTTTTTACAATTACAATTCCTGTTTTCATGAAGCTTCCAGCCTGGGAAAGAATTTACTCTTTAGTCTATTATCCACTCTTCCTTGCCTAGATACAATTTCCACCACCTTGAAAGCCTGGAAATATAAACCAGAATCTATTTCCCACAGCTTTTGATGCATTTTTTTCAAAGATCGTTGTTCAATTTAGACTTCAGCCTACACATCATTTTGAACAGATTTGGTTTGCTAGCCAAAGTTTCAGAACTTTGGACAGTTCTTTTTTAATTTATTCTCCTAACAGATTTGCCACTTCGATTATATTATGTATTTGTTTTTACTCTACTGAGTGAAAACTGTTGCCTAATTGCCTCTGGAGTTCCCTGAAATAGTCTCCTTCCTTCTTTTAAAAAAGAACCTCAATGTAGGGGATAGAAAATATAGGATTTTGTTAAGATCATCCTCTTTCCTCTCTGATTCCAAGAAATATAACATCAATAATGATGTTGCAATAATAGATTGCATCAGGGTTTCTCAAGCTTGGCACTATTGACATTTTGAGCAAGATGATTCTTTGTTCTTGGGAGCTGCCCTGTACAGTGCAGGATGTTCAGCAACATCAATTGACTCTACCCACTATATGCCAAGAGCATCTCCTCCCAGTTGTCTGAGAGTCAAAAATGTCTCCAGATATTGCCACATGTTCTCCAGGTGGGACAGGATCACCTTCAATTGAGAGAGACTGGCTTTTGTTTATTGCACACATACTATGAGCAAAACACTGGGTTAAGTTCTTAACATACCTTACTTCATTTAATTCTCTCAACAGCACTGTGTGAGAGAAACTATTAGTATATAGACTTTCAGATAAAATACTGAACCAGTGAGTCTCAGAGCTGACATTACAAAGTCTGTGCCCCTTCCTACACTTTGTGCAGTTCACACAAGTCAATTCCTCTACTTTATGTTCATTCATAAAGTGAATTATATTGATATATAAATGAATTCTAAAGTATATTTGATATCTGGGAGAAAGCACTAACTCTCTAGAAAGTTATACATCTGCCATGTTCCACTCAGACCCCATCACATAGTGGATCCCCAAGAAATGCAATCGCAATCCAGCAATTATTGAGAATGGGTGGAGTTCTATATGCATCAAAGCTAGGAGAAGGTCAACTTCTCTCCTACCTTTTCAATACAGGGAGACAGGATTACAGCCACTCATCAGTTTTCAACCACTGATTCTTTTGGGGGAAATAAGTCTGGACCAATAAGATGTGTCTTATAGTAGATGTTGAGAACATCTTTCCAAGGAATTGTCCCTTTACCTTTAGCCACGTGCTTGCAATGGAAACAACTCTGTTTCTATAAGGTATACTAAGCCACACCTAACTGAACAGTCGATGCATGCTGAACTAATTGGAAGCTTCCATTGTTAACTTGTCTTTTGATTGAGAAAAGATAAAATGATAAATCATTCTTTTGAATTCTCTTGCATGGTGGAATGTAATTTTTGTGATTTGGGAGATTTGCACAACCATTTGTTACCTTACGGACTGGGAATACTACTGGACAAAAAGAGAAAAGAAAGCAAACACATTAGAGGACACAGAGGAGCAATGAGTAAGAGTGTCCTGGTGGCATCAGAACTTCCTTGAAGAAGAGCCAAATCACTATGTTTAGTTCATACCATATTTCTTTTGGTGCTTGAGCTGGTTTGAGTTTGGTTTCTGTGACTCATAAATATAATAGCCCGAAGACTGGAAGTGAAGAGAAAATGGTAGGTGCTAGCATACTTCTGTGGAGTCACAGCACTAAGTGGAAAGGTCCAAAGGAGGAGCTGTCCCAGGCTTCATAGGCTGGAGCACATGAAAAACATTAGTCTCAGTTCTCTACAGATGGATGCATATTATGATTCTCTTCCTCGAAAGGAAATGCCACTGTTTCTTTTTTTTTTAAGATTTTATTTATTTATTCATGAGAGACAGAGAGAGAGAGAGAGAGAGAGAGAGAGAGAGAGAGAGAGAGGCAGAGACACAGGCAGAGGGAGAAGCAAGCTCCATGCTAGGAGCCTGATGTGGGACTTGATCCCAGGTCTCCAGGATCATGCCCTGGGCTGAAAGCGGCGTTAAACTGCTGAGCCAATGGGGCTGCCCCAATGCCACTGTTTCAAGAAGATTTTTTTCATGTTAGGGGTTGAGTTTCTGTCTTAAAAGAACTAGTGTAATCGGAAGGGGGAGCAGAGAATCAGGAAAGATTATTTCCTAAAATGTATAGGAATGGTTACTGCAGCTTGTTAGTCTACACAAGGATTAGTTAAAACATGAAATAAAACCCAGAATTTCTACAATGTGTGCATAGCTTCCCAACAATTAAAAAGCAAAGCACTCTAGATTTTCTTATTTGAAGAGCCAGCTTAAAATGAATTGTCCATTATGAAGAATGGTCTGTTAGATCATATTTTTTTCTGGAACATAAGCCCTGTGCACTTCTTCAGTATTTAGGGATCATACTGTCAGAGAGAAAGGAAGGGGGCAGACACATGTCATTCCAAAGTCCTTATTCCACTTACTGTCTCTCCAGGCAGCTCTTGCTAATGGAGCTTGGGAAATGAAGGAGAAGTAACTTTCCATGTCATGAGGCACTGAAGGCTACTGACCTTCTGATATGCCCACATGACCCCAGACATCACCTGGTGGGTGGAGAGGAGCTGTGTTTTGTGAAACAGATCTAAGTTTCAGTCCCAGGTCTGCCTGTCAATAATGATTATGTGATCTCATCTACTAGGCACTCAGTCTCTCAGCCTCACATCTTTTATCCTTAAAATTGGGGCTTTTTTTTTTTTTTTTTTTTTGTCTTGCAGGGTTATGGAAGAGTTAAGTATGAAAGTAGAACAAAAGCTCCTACTAGTGCTCTCAGCATTCAGTGATGATCTGATCCGTCTAATCTGGGTCAGACATTCCATGTCAGACCAGATCATTCAGACCTCCAGAAGAAAAGAGGTGGGTTCTGAGCCAGAAAAATGGTGTCCCCATTGAGAAGCAGCTCCAGTGTTCAGCCAGTTGAAAATCTAGAATAATCTTAGGATGATGCTATGATCACTATCAGTTACTGACCACCACTGAGTGCTGAGAGCACTATCCAGATTCAATGACTCAGATCATCATTTCAAGATCTACTTAGAAAAAGACAGCATCAGAGGACACATGAAAGGCATACCTGGAGAATGGGATGGCAGTGGGAGAGGAGTCAGAAGAACACACAGGATAGCTGGAGCTAATACTTTCTGACAGCACCTTACCCCGTTCCATTTCCCATGACTGACATCACTGACCCAACAATGCCTTGGAAGAGCTAACCCATTACAAGTAGACACAGCAGAAAAGGGTCCGCCTGGATTCAAAGCCCAATCTGCCATTTAAAATCTATGATACTTTGCCAAGTTCTTTAAGCTCTTTGGGCTTTGCCTTTTCCCTCTCCAAACAGGAAAAAAAAAAAAAAAGACAGCATCTCACAACCTCATAAAATCATTCAAAGAATTAAATGTGTTAATATTACAGAAGCCCTTAGAACCAGGCCTGCATGGAATGAGGGCTACCTGAGTGACTGTTAATAAATAAAATAAATCCAAATTGTTGTACAAATTTTGACTTTTCAACCATACAGTCACAATCTGAAAGTCCCCCTTCTTCCAGTAAGTCTTTCCCACTCAAAGAAAAAAAAAATGTGCTTTAAATTAAAAGCATACAAATTGACTTGAAATTAAAAACAAACAAACAAACAAACACATACAACAAAATATAATAGCAAAAGAATAGCTAAAGGAAGTTGATTACTCATCTTGCCCACTGCCCTGCTCTGACTCACTGTGATGGGAGGACTCTATTAACACGGTGTCTTCTGATCAAGAAAGGAAGTTCTAGGCAAACAGGTGTCACCACTCTGGTATAACATTTATTTCCCTCATTGACCATCAAGCTTCCAGTCACTAGGCTGCAGGGATGTTAATGGGCCCTGTCAACTCTCTCTGAGTGTTCCCTTCTGGAAAAGCATATAATAAGGAGTGTCCTCCATGTGTGCTCTCGGGCAAGGATCTAGTCCAACCAGGATGTAGGCTTGATGAAAATAATGCAAGTTCTTTCTTGTGCATTCTCCAAATGCCCATGAAAAGCAGTTTTATCCTAGTCCTGGAGAATTTGCCATGCAGTCCTACATTGTCAGTGGGTTTGTGCTGCGGGACTTAATAATGACGCATGCGTGTGAGGGGTCCTTGTAGTATCCACAGCTTATTAAGCCTCAACCCTCCTGGAATGATCACGTGCTTCTCAGCAAAGAATAGAGTTGATGCCCTTAGGCAAACCGTTATAGAAGTTAACTAAATTTGAATTCTCCTAGGGCCTCTTGAATGCATTCTTTTTTTTTTTTTTTTTTTTTTTTTTTTTCCTTAAGAGTTCTCTGAGCTTGTATCAAGTCTAATTGATTTTTAGCACAGGAAGCCTTACCTCCCAATATAGTGCGGGGCCCTTATTCCTTGTAGCCAATGGCAAAAGATCCATTTATAAATTGTTAAACATGTTCACAGCTAAACGACACCAAAATAGCCCAGGAATATTTTAATATTCATAGTTTGCTTTGATTAAAATACAAACTTTTCACATTAGCTCTAGGATTATTTTTCATAATGCAGGCAGGTTACAGAGCTGAGTGCCACTTAATTTAGTGTTTAATCAGGAGAACTACTGTGGCATCAGGCTGATTAGGTTGGCTCAACTGCTGCCTGCTCAATTTTTCCCCATAATTGCGGGATATTTTTTATGGTGACAAGTGCCCAGACGGTAGAATTCCAATATGCTATACATCAGCTTCTCCATTATTGGATTAGCTAGATGTGGCATCGTTACTGCAGCACTACCATCCCTATCATTGATCGCATCGTCCTTTCCATTCCACAATTAATGCAAGTCTGCGGGATTGATCAATCTTCTCATGAGCTTGGGCCGCAGTCAATATATTCTTATGGCTATGTGCTAGTGATCTGCAGGGTTTCTCGCAAGGCCTGTGGATTTGTCACTGTGGCAAGAGGTTTTCTCATTTTACGATGCCCCTGATCCCATCAGGCTGTCAGACGCACTGTTTTCAAATTACACAGGTGTGGGGGAAAAAGAAGGAAGGAAAGAAGGAAGGAAGGAGGGAAGGAAGGAAGGAAAGAAGGAAGGAGGGAAGGAAGGAGAAGAGAAAGGGAAAAGGAAAAAGGGGAAAAGAGAAAAAGAAAAGGAAAAAGAAAAAGAGAAAGAAAAAGAAAAAGAAAAAGAGAAAGGAAAGGCCTTCCTTCCTCCCTTCCTTCCTTCCTTCCTTCCTTCCTTCCTTCCTTCCTTCCTTCCTTCCTTCCTTCTTTCCTTTCCCTCCCATTTCCTTTCTTTTCCTTTCCTTTCTCTCCTTCATTTGTACAGCTGGCAATCTCTTGAATTATTATTATGTTAACTGAACTTTACTTTCTAAAATTTTAGGATGTCCATTCAGGTCCTACAAAAGCCGACCAAAGATACCATCCTCAGAGCAAAGAGAACTAAAAAAATATAGGGCATGCAAACAAATGTTCTCTGGTAATAGTTCATCTCATGTTGTAGTGGATGGACTGTTTTCAGGAAAGCCTTCTGCACAAGACAAGGAAGCATGATAGCTACAGGTGTGGCTAAGAATTGGATGACACGTTTGCTATTAGCTGAATGTAGCTAATCCTCATTTGAGAAAGAGACACAAAAGCCCAGGATTATAAATGGTTCCTTTGCTATCATTCCTGAGATTTCCTGCCATTTCCTATGCTTCTCTGGGCACCTACCTGTATTAGGAGGCCCTGGCTTGCCATCCTGATATCACATGGAGATGTGCCTCCTCCCATGCTTATACTTTCTAATTCTTAAGTGTCTCTTGGTAGGCTTCCTAAATGAACAAGATCTATGGTAAAAATAGGCAGTCCACAGGGGCAGCAGCCCCACCTCTCCATCATAATTCCTAAATACCTAGATATAGGGAAAGAGATGATCTTCTTGGTAGTTTACCCTATGTCGCCAAGAAAGTGAGAGTAGAAATTACGCAAAGTCACATCAAGAGAAGAGCTTCCAAACAAGAGAGAATAGAAACGTGCTACTATATTGAAAGGCTGGCTAAATTCATCAGAAAGTGGCTGGAGCATGGGAGTGTGATAGCTATGTGTGACAGTCAGAATAATGGCACTCTCAAAGACATCCATGCTCTAACCACCACCTCCAAACTGCAAATATGGTACATTACATGACAAATCAGATTTTGTAGATATAACTGAGATTGTGGACCTAAAAAATGGAGATATTATTCTGGATTTGGAGGAAGGTGCAATCTAATCACATGAGCCATTAAAAGCAATGGACTTGCCCCAGCTAGAGTGGGAGAAATGCGGCAGAAAAGAAAGTCAATGAGTTTCCAATTATGAAAATGGCTCATACCCTTGATGGCTTTGAGATGGAGGGGCCCATGTGCAAGGACCAAAGAGGTCTTTAGGACCTAAAGAGAGTCCGAAGCTTATGCCTTGCAAGGAAATGGTGACCTTAGTCTCATAGCTGCAAGCAACTACATCCTGCCAATCTCCTGAATAAGCCTGGACGTGGATTCTTTCCAGACCTCCTGACAAGAGCCCCTCCAGTCAACATCTTAACTTGGGCATTGTGAAACCTCCAACATAGAAACCAGTTGAGCCAACTTTGGTCTTCTGACCTAGGGAGCTGTGAGATAATAAGTTTGTTATGTTAAGCTGCTAACTTTATGGTAGTTTTCTATGGCAGCAATAGAAAACATAATGCTATGGAAACACATAAAAGAAAAGTTCCATATGGGAAGGCAGTTTGAAATGATAGATAGAGACTCTCCAGACAGAATGGCGGTCTACCACTTACTGTGTGCCTTTGGACAAATGACTTAACCAGATTAAGTATCACCCTGCTTTGTAGATTTCAACTATTAAAAAGGAAAGAGCGAGAGAGAGGGAGATTGCCTGTGCTTTCCAGCCAAAGATAATCAAATCACACCTGTACACGAAAAGTTGGGTTTATTATCTGTTGCAATGAAGGAAAATGTACACCATGAGGAGCCATGGGATGTCTCAATAAGATGGTGTCAGGGATGATTTCACATAGGATTTGGGCTTGTGTTAGATGCTCTTGGCGGAAGGGTTTGAGGAATCAGTGCTTTCCTCTGCACTGGATACCAGCAGCAAGTAGAACAATTTTATTATTGGAAATTTTAATAAATCTTACCTAGAAGAAAGAATATAGTGAAACTAAAACTATTGTTGGTAAAGCTAAAGCAGTCACTCATATTAGCCAGAACTGGGAGATGACTGGTCATTCTTGTGGTTTAGGAAAGGTTTATGTTTTTGACTGAGTTCAGAGTGGTCTTGTTTTGTCTTGACCCATTCAAGATCATGGGGTAGCCTTATCTGATGTTCACATTTTGTGAGGTTGTTTCTGTTTAAAGGAAAATTAAGGGCTGCCTGTGAGTGTCAGGCTGCCTCCTACCAACACCAAGGCTGGGGCTATTCTTCTATTTCTCAAGACAATAAATCTAAAGCATTTATCACAGTACCTAGAATGGAGTAAACACTCAATAAAACCAATAGCTTTTAAAAATTACTATTGTGTTAGAGAATACTGCATAGAAAAACCAGCACCCCTGTCAATTACCAAATGCCTTCCCTTATAAAAATTCATGAAAAGCTCCATAACTTTTATCTCTTTTTTCTCTTCTTCCTTCTCTCTCCATCCTCTGTCACACAGGTCAACATGGTCTTTAGCAAACAAGGAGACTCTCATTACAAAGGAAGAAGGAGACTAGAACATAAGCAAAGAATCATTAAATTCTCTGAAAGCATAAGGGAAAGGCTATTTATTACCACTCACCTACTACTAACTTATTTTCTACACATGACAGAAGATAAGATATGCCTTTGCTCAAGGATTCAAGCTGTCCTATCCCAATAGGTTCTGACAGATGGCCTGTGTACTTGTAGAAACAGATGGATTAGGTTGTCTTAACTGGTTCAACCAAGGTTCTATGTCTTATAGCAACTTCCCCTTTCATGTATGCCAGCTCGTCACACGTTTTTCTCAGTGTAACATGGCTTCTTATGTACTTTCCCTACACAGGGAAGCTGGTTGGGCAGTGGAATACAAGTACTGGAGCCTCCCAGGAAAACACTTTCTAAATTCAACTTATTAAATGGAGATTCACTGTATTAATAAATCTCAGAAATGCATTTAGAATGTATTTGTTACAAAAAGATGGTCTCTCATGGAGCACTGACCCATCAGGTTGCTGACCCTATGAGACTAGGTCATATCCAGTCTCAGGTACCTATACCAGGGCAATAAATTCTACTGGTTGTGAAATCTGATCAGATCTTGTGGTGGTTTAGCCACATCACCTTATTTTTATGTGTTTAGTAGACATAAACAGAGCCCTGGCTATCTGAATTGAGTCATTTTAATTTGCAGGCATGTGTATATTTTTCCCTGATTTTAAATTACACACACATACACACACACACACACACACAAGATTTTAAAAGATGTTCTACTGAATATTAGGCAAAAGTGGTTTCTACACTGGGGAATTGGTGTATATTTTTAAAGGGAAGAAGACATATATATTGATAATCAATTCTTCCAATGACTATTTCATTGACCTACTGAAAGCTTTTCACCAAAAACTAATCCTCTGAAAACCATTAGTGAGTCTTAGCAGTTTCCATGTAGAATCTGGTCAAAGTGTTGCCCCTTAGTCTCATTCCAAGAAACTCTAACCATAAAATTAGGATTTTTTATATGTATCACATTTTTTCCTAACACATACTAACTTAATTATATTCTTTATCTTTAATCATTAGATTATCAAAAGGCCTTCCATCGATGCTACATGTATCAACCTTTGGGTTGATATCTAAGCAAAAGTTTCATGGAAATATCTAGTTTTACTTTAGAGGTCCTTTAACCACTAATATTTTATGCAAAAAATATGAGTATATGTGTAAATATGCATCTCTGAGGAGCAAGATTCAAAAAGGGTTCAGAAACTTCTCCCTAAATGGTTTGAGTGGCATCCTCCATTTGTCTTTAAAGCCCAATTTATGCAATGCTCCTGCAGGATTAATCTTTGCAAAGCACAAGCTGACTGCATTACCTTTCTTTGAGAAACAAAACACAGCAGGAAAAAAAAAATACCCTCCAAGATCTACTTGTAGTTTACAGAATCAAATCAGAGCTCCTTTACTTTGCATTCAAAGCCCTTTGGATATTGGCCTCCTCTCCCTTCCCAGGGCCCTCATGCTGACTCTCTAAGTTTCTGCCTATGTTACTGTGACCTCAAGCCACGTCTTAACATACTGACTGCACTAAGATGATGAGAGAAAGTCCGGTCTGGTTAATTTTCCTTTATTGTATAACATCAAGTACAACACCTTCCTTATGTAGATTAGATATTTAAGAAGTGTATTTTAAGCCAGCTAGTGCTATTTTAAAATATTTTAAAAGGTCTTTACAAATGTCTTTTTATTAAATAGATAGAAAACACTCATATTAGACAAGACACATTAGTGTGTAAATACACAAACACCCTAATAGTTTAGGGAATAAAAAGAAATGCATTGGTTCATGTGGTTGCATAGTTCCAAAATAAGTAGGACTGACTTTAGGCACAGCTGTATCCAGAGCCTCAAGGGATGTCATCAAGATTTTTCCTTTCTCAATGTCTTAGACTATGTTTCTGTATATTGAAACAGGACGAACATGATAACTCTAGACTCACCTGTACTGAGCCTAACAATCCTATAAAGAAAAGATGATTTCTCCACAGAGTTTAATAGCCAAGCCCTACGTGGGACTCTGAGTAGCCTCCCTGGATTGTGAGCCCATCTCTGAATGAATTTTTATGCCCAAGGCTATCAATCACTCAGAATATTCAGGACTCACCTACACACTCATCCTGTGCATAAGAACAAAATGGAAATGAACTTCTCAGAAAAGAGGAAACTTCCTACTAGAAGAACATGTAATGGGTACTAGGTAGAGATTAAAAGTAATAATAATACAGATATTCACTAACTCTCCCAAAGTAAGCTAGTTCTGAAAAGCTTCCACAAAAAAAACTGACTGAGTCCAGGTCAAGGATGTAGGGGACAGGAAATGTACAAGTTGATCTGGAAATGCCTCATCATCTCGAAAAACAAGGAAGCTCTCTGCTTAGACAAGAAGGAGCTAGCTGGAAGAAGCTTCCAGTGGCCAGAAGCGGGGCTTCAGAATGGAACTTAAGAAAAATCATTGCTCACTTCTGGAAGATTCATGCACCTAACTCAATCATTTGGAAAATGGGAAAATATAAAGAAAGATCCATGTATCCTATATTTCTTATACGACCTGAACCTCAGGGTAAGCAAAGAGAGAGAGAAAGAGAAGATTTTTCTCTGTAGAAGTATTCCATCTAATAAATGAAGAAAAAGTGATGACAATGGTTGTTAGTGGCTACTAAAAATCCCAGAAAAGACTGCCATTCATACGTGCCATACCTGCCAGTGGAAGTTACACAATAACATTTATGATATGTTTGTGCTAAAAAAAGAAAAAAAGAAGAAAGAAAAAGAAAAAAAAGAACCAAAATCTCATCAAACTTCTGAATTTAACCACTGATTTGCAGGAAATACAGAGGACAGAGAATGTAATGAACAGAGACAGATAATGGAGACTCTGATAACAATGTTCTAATATCCTTAACAAATAGATTGCAAAGTTAAAACATAAAAGCAATAAATGTAAGTGCAGTCAACAAGACTTCAGAGATACATCACTTGATTTTAATTTGGTATGCATTAATATTACTCTAATTGCTGATCAACAAGCAAACTTTAAAAACTATACATAATATATAAATATATTTTTATATTTATAAAATATATTTTTATATATATAAAATCTGTTCAAGTTTACCTGGTTGACAGAATAGAATATTTGACTATATCAAGAAGTTAATGACAATTTTTAAGGCCCAATAATAATGTTAATGATAATTTTGTTTCCTTAAAAGTCCTCATCTTTTTCAAAAGAATTAAATAACTTGACATTTCTCACATGGTTAGTATGTTTGAAGCCACAATTTGAGTCAATTTCTTTCTAATTTCAGAACCCTTGCTCTTAACTCCAAAAAATAAAAAAATAAAAAAATAAAAAGAAAGAGAGAGACAGAGAGAGACAAAGGAAGGAAGAAAGAAAGGAAAGAAAAAAAAAATCTCTTCTGCATCGGAAAAAGATCCAGGGCACTCAAAGGCTAATTCTGTCTATGAGTCATTTAAATTTTAATTCATATTTTCTAATTTTCAAGAATAGACTTTGCATATTCATAACTTTTAAGAACAAATAAAAAACACTTTTAAAAATATACTTCATCTTTTTAATATACATGGAGATATTTTTAAATCATATGATATGTAAAATTTGGTTATATTAAGGAATTAGTTAATTTTAATACGTAATAATGTTAGTAATACTATGGTGTTTTCCTTACAAAGTCCTATCGTTTGAACACACATATTTAATAATAATGAAATGTTTGGAATTTGCTACAAATTATCCATAGGGCCAAAGGAGGGAGCGTAAGTATAACAGAGACAACCCTGCCCATGAGTTGGTAGTTGTGAACCTGGGTGATGGATGTATATGCTATTATACTGCTCTCCTCAGTTTTGTTTATCTTTGAAATGTTTCATAATCAAAAGAATATAAAACTGAAGATGTGGTCTATGTATACACTGGAATATTACTCAGCCATTAGAAACAACGAATACCCACCATTTGCTTCGACGTGGATGGAACTGGAGGGTATTATGCTGAGTGAAGTAAGTCAAGTCAATTGGAGAAGGTCAAACATTATATGGTCTCATTCATTCAGGGAATATAAAAAATAGTGAAAGGGATTATAGGGGAAAGGAGAGAAAATGAGTGGCAGATATCAGAGAGGGTGACGGAATGTGAGAGACTCCTAACTCTGGGAAATGAACAAGGGGTAGCGGAAGGGGAGGTGGGCAGGGGGTTGGGGTGACTGGGTGACGGGTACTGAGGGGGGCCCTTGATGGGAGGAGTACTGGGTGTGATACTATATGTTGGCAAATCAAACTCTAATTAAAAATACACACACAAAAAAAAAACAGAAAACAAAAAAAAAAATGAAAAAAAAATTAAAGCACCATTAAGAAAAATAAAAGACAGTGAGTTTATCTCTCTGAGGTATCAGCACATCACTTTGGTCCACTGATGACTATGGAGAGGGAAACATAAGATTAGTATTTGTGGGGATCTTAAAGAAAACTCAGGGGTAATTCTAGAACTGAGTCCATAACTCATGGCCTTCCTACTTTCCAACAGAGCCTGATGTGTTAAGTCTTTTGTGCAAACAGCCTGTATCCATCCATCAACTGTCCTCCATTATTGGAACAGTCTGAGAGCAAATGACACCAAATGTGAAAGAGGATCGGCATTTCGAGACACTAAAAAAGAAGTATCATTATTCTTTCATAAAGACATAACCTGAATAAAACCTCTTTTGGTTCTTCAACACACCCAGCTAATTCCCATCTGGGCCTTCGCAATTGTCCCACCTTTCTACAACTTTCTCTCTTGTTCATCCTGGATCAATTGTTCGCTGTGAACTCAGCCATCATCTCTCCCATGATGCCTCACTTGACCACAACTGCTCTCAACCCCAAATCATTCTTTTTTTTTTTTTTATCAATGTCCCCCCTTTCCAATCAGTTCTCACCATCTCCAGCATCTCATTTATTTTGTTGGTTTCATGATCACAATGGCAGCAGGTGTTGCAAAGTATTGAGGTATTGTTCAACACTGAATCTGTATACCTAGGACACTTCCTGGAATCTAGTAGGCAATCAATGAACATTTGAAAATCAAATGCTTCATAGGTAAATCACAACTAAACCATCCAATCTATTGGTTTAGCTGCAGCCATGTTATACTAAATATGATATAAATTTTTTTCCTCTAAATCTATTCATCTCCTACCTTGAAAGTTAACAACAGAATATCATCTTTCCTCTTCAGTGATATTTTATTTTGCTAGGGCTTATCATTGATAAGTCTAATTGGAACTAATCAGAAACATTAAAGTAGAGGTGAGAGCTGTTTTTGTGTTTCTGCAATAGCCTGCATGAGTGTGCACAACTTTCAGACAATTAAAAGGATGTTCTGATAACTCTTTCCTGCTATTATTAGAAGATGAGTTATTTGTGCTAAGAGAGCAAGAAACCCTACCTCAGAGAAATAGGAAATTGAGTAGTTTGCAGTTGTGAGAACAACAAAGTTAACATTCAATTAAGTCCCATCACAAGATTTATACTAATCATTAACCAAAAGTTGTCTCCAGTTCAGTTTCGGGAAATTGAACAATACCCTGACGAAGAGAAAGGCCCTTTAAAAATTAAGCAATAATTATGGTATGTTTGCAAAATGCAGTCTATCTTTTGTATCTGGAGTTTCTTGGCTGTGTAATTTGCATACACATTAAACTCTGTGGGAAATTGGAAAGCAATTCAGAATTCAACAATTAAAAGATACAAATTAAAATTGTTAGCATTAACTTAAAGTTTATTGCTGGTGCAATGCTCTTGGATATAAATGAACTCTGATCGAGTAGTCGTTCCTCTCTTAGATGTTCAATGTACTTGCAAATTCAATCTCCAGTTAGACCTTTCAGTTATTGATTTTGCTGATGCCACTTGATATTCATAAATATGCTCTTTTAATAAACATGTATTGGCTACAGATATATATTTTTTCTAATTAGAACGAGAAGTTGAATCAAATTGCTCTGGTGTTCAAAAGGACTTTCCATCTCTTCAAACACTTTCAAGTTATTTGGGGGAAATGCTCAGATAATTCTGTGTTTAAGCTAATAGTAAGAAAAGACACTGTTCTACAAGAGGTGTAATCCTGTGAACAAAATGTGGTCAACACAACAAAAGAAGATGCTTCTTGTCTTTTCGCTTTTCATATGCATCTATATTGAATTTACTATAAACACATACATATACGAAAAATACATATGAATGTATGAATATGTATGAGGATTTCATTATAATATATTGAGACCTTTCCAACCAATTGCCTAGATGTAAATCTCAGTTCTATCACCTTTTAGTTGTATGATCAAAGATGTGTTAGCATCTCAGCTTGAGTCCCATTGTGCAAAACAGAGAAGATAATAATCAACTTGTAGGTATGTTGTGAAGATTGAATGAGAAAAAAGTTAAATCCCTGGCATGTAGAAAGTGCTCAATAATTGCAATCCATGATTTTTGTAACTACTGGTACGTGGGGTCCCTGAAACCAAACAAATCCCAGCCGTACCACTTAATAGCTCTGTGACCCTGGACAAGTTAACTGACCTGCTTATGCCTCAGTGGTCCCATGAGTAAAATTGGAATATAGTGCCTACATCATAGGGCTGTCAGGCGATTGAATTAGTTAAATATTTGCAAAGTGCTTAGAATAGTGCCTGGAGTAAGTCCTAAGTAAGTAGTTGTTAAATAACAAATACACGTGGATAGGCAGATAGATATGTAATTATCCGTCTACCTGTCTGTATACACATGCATATATAAAGAGAGCTATCTCAATATAAAACTGGAAAAAAATTGGGATGCTTGGGTGGCTCAGTGGTTGAGCATTTGCCTTTGGCTCAGGGCCTGATCCCAGAGTCCAGGGATTGGGTTCTGTATCGGACTCCCTGCATGGAGCCTGCTTCTCCCTCTGCTTATGTCTCTGCCCCTCTCTCTCTGTGTCTTCATGACTAAATAAATAAAATCTTTTAAAAAATAAACTGGAAAAATTCCAGTGTTATTCCCATGTGTTGTTCTTAACTAGTAATACTGATTACCACTGTGCTTATTTTCATTTAAAAGCTGGAAGTGGGAGGGGGGCACTCGGGTGGCTCAGTGGATGAGCGACTGTCTTGGGCTCAGGCCATGATCCCGGGGTCCTAGGATCAAGTACCACATTGGGCTCCCCACAGGGAACCTGCTTCTCCCACTACCTTTGTCTCTGCCTCTCTCTGTCTCTCATGAATAAATAAATAATTTTTTTAAAAAAGCAGGAAGTCGGAGCAAGCTTTCTTATAGTCAGTATGCACAGGCAACCCAAGAGCTATGGTTCATCGGTAGCTGCCATGTATTCCACATGATCAATTTTGAGTGAATTAGGATACAATAAAATACTCCTGACATTATAACTAATTGAATATCTTTGGATCATTGATGGTCCTTCCATTTGCCCCAGGGCCATCAACATGGGGACCAATTATCAAGGTAAGTGTAGAAGCTTAGATTTTTATGCTATAAATACAGTTCCGATGGGAGAAAGTGGATAGGGGCTAGAAAGTTTCAGACCCACAGGAATGGGGTTATTGTCCCTTTATACGTGTTCTAATAATTTGGTGGTTCACACATCGGGAGATGGAGAGAAGCAGAGTTGTGTGTTGAGTTATAAAACTGAATGGATCTGTGGTGTGAGCAGGTGTATGCAGCTCTTATTTCAAACTTTTCTTTGCTAGCTTCACCAGAAAGATTATTAGCTTGGGAATTTTGGAACATCCTCAGCCGCCTATTCCACATCATAATAATGTAAGTACATCATAATAAAAGTACAGAACTTTTTCCAAAGTCTGCCATGCACAAGAACAGAACAACCACCTCCAACACACACGCACACACACACATACACACACACACACACACACACACACACGGGGCTACTTTTAGATCACAGTCACTTTGTAATCAATACAGGTTTGAATGCAAATCATATCCTCTAATTAATTGATCACATTATATCTGATTCCTACTGTGAAAACCTATACTGTAGAAGAAATGCCCATAAGATTAGAATTAAGACATTAGCCTAAATCATAGTGTCAGATAACAGACTATGTTTGTTCTTAATTTTTAATTCTCCACTGAACCAAGGAAAGTTTTAGCCACAATTATATGGTACCATAGACAGGAAATATCTATATATATGCATATGTACACATATGTATATGTATGTACATGCATATAATTATACTTTTTTTTTTTTTAAGAATAGCCAATTTACACAAATAAACCAAGAATCAAATGCCCAATTAGGGACATCTACTGATAAAGAGATACCTATGTTGAGTTTAGAATTTTGTTTTGATAACACCTTGCCCCGTGCCTGCCATCTAAAGTGGATTTTACCAGTCTCTGAAAGCAAATGGCTTACCTGCAATTTGGCCACTAACATATAAATGTTTCAAGCATAACAAAATACATATTTCAGAAAGAGCTGTGGAAAATGATAGCTTTAGGACTTTCAGAATAAAACCAGGATCCTTTCTGGAGGAGAGGCATAAAAGAGATTAAGTGGACGGTACTTTCTTTGAATTATTGATGTAATCAAAACACTAGCAGATTCACAACATCAGTCTTCCCGGTGCTGGGGTCGACATCGAATTTTAGTTGGGTTTGGCTTCTCTTTTTTTTTTCTACTAAAAGAGGAAGGAAGAAAAAGCAGTCATCTGCCGTTTACCCACAAGATACGGAATTTGCTCACAGTTCATAACGTGCTATTAAAAAGGAGGTAACTGTGAGCAGTTTGCACATAAAGCATTCGCTTGATCAGTACCAAGCATTTAAGCTTAGGTCTGTGTCTGGGTCAGCACCTGGGCTTTGGAGGTCATTAGAATATAGACACACATCTCTAACCCAGCACCAACGGCAGAGATGGCGCCATCAAAGTGGAGGGCAGAGCTCTATCGGAGAGAGTTCTGCTCTCCGTAGCTTAACCTTAAAGTGCTAATGCTTTATTTTCCTCCCTCTAATTCTGCAGCCCGGGAAGGAGCTTCCTGGTCCCTCCAATACCCCAAGCCCAATTCCCAGGCTCCCCTCATCACCGGCAGATATCATTTCAACAGATGTCAAGAACAGTGAGAAAGTGCACTTAGGCCTATTTGTTAAATTCCTAAGGGAGGTGGTGGATTGGCGAAATTCAGCCAGTAATTAAACCACATACTTCTTCTAAAGCTGCCTGGGCACCCCCTCCCCTACATAATCTCCCTGCCTTACATCAAATCGTTTAGGCACTTATTGGCTACAATCAATACAATATGAGATACATTAATTCTGTCCCTGAGAGACTTTCGGGGAAGAGGAGGTATTGCTTCACAAGCATTTTGGAGTGTTCATGCAAGCATACCATCAAACACAGCAATATCGCTTTCGTACTCCACCCTGGCAGATTTATGGTCTCCCTGCCCCCCCCACCCCCCCCCCCACCCCCCGTGCCCACGGAACTGGGCTGCTGCCAAACACACGCAAATTGGATTGGAGCGAGAAACATTAAATATATTACCTAATGCACACAAATGCTAAATAGTGCAAATCGCAGTGAAGAAGTGGCCTGGCTGAGCAGAATTTTAACAATTAAACTCAAGTCTTTCCATATGTCGCAGCATCCCTTGTGCTTTGCTATGTAGAATAAAATTAGGAGGAGGAAAAGGCCTTTACCAGATACTCCAGCCACAGATTCTGTTGCTCCAGTGCAACATGACTGCTTCCCCCACTCCTCATTGCCACCCCCTGCTTGACCCCTTGGTCTGCAGTACATTTAGGAAAGGCCCTGGAAATGCATTCATTATGGAAGGGGGCCCTACTCACTGTGTTTTTAATAGCACAAATGTGTTATTTTTGTTAAGTTGAAGATCTGGATTTTCGGAAGGGTTGTTTGAATAGTAAACGTGACTCCCAGGAAGGTGTGTGCCACTATGGTCTACATTTCCAGCGCCACCAGCCGTCTTCCAGCCATCAATACCACTCAGCCTCAAATGATTTTATTTGACAAGTGAGACAAAGAAAGGAAAGCCGACGGTATAGTTCAGTCCATCAATGGACCCTATAGGAGAACCGAAGATGCAAGCAGTGAACTAAAAAAAAATAATAAAAAAAAGAAAGAAAAAAAAAAGAAACTGGGGGTCGACCGTGAGGGCCAGACTACAGCCGCAAAATTAAAACCTATCAGAAACTCAGATGAAAAACATTCCCAGTGCCAGGCTCGTGGCTTCATGTTTAAAGCAAAGAAGTCACTGGGGAAGCAGGGGTCTGTGATGTACAAAGAAAACCATGATAATTTTCTTAGGCAATGGGCAATGACTCTGATGAGAGACCACATTTTTTTTTCTTTTCTATTTGGAAGGGAAGGAAACAGGCTTTCTGGTCAATGGCCATCAGTCTCGACAGGATACACAGTGAATTCTAGATACAAGACAGGAAAGCTGGCCTCTGAAGCCCCTCGTGGCTCTAACAGCATATGATTCACATTCTGTAGCTTTTATCCTTAACTGTCCTCATACCTCGTCTTAACAACCATCCCATTCTGCACTTAGCACCATAGGGAAATGCCATGGCTCCTGATGAGGCGTGAGCTGACTTTTGAAGGGATGAACAACCTAGGTAAGAGACAGTCTCCCAATTAGCCTGGGTCCCCTCAGCTCCCTACAGAGTGGGGAGAAGCAGTAGCCATATCTGTTCCCCCTAAGGAATCGGTAAAAATTGTGAACGGTGAAGACACGTGCTCATGTTTATTTTGGAGGTAAGTTACCCTCTCTGCCAATGGTTATCAAGGGGTGGTTGCTGGAGCAAGAGCATTTGAAACACTTGGAATTCTGTGAGCAACATGGATTCTGAGATCCCTACCCCATAGACCAAACCAAAAGCTCTGCGAATGGAACCTAAAAAACTGAATTTGGAACAAAATACTTAAGTGATTCTATGCACGTTAATGTTTGAGAAAGGGGAAGATCATCCCAATTATCTGGGGAGCTAATTTTCCAATTTCAGATGTCCCTTTATTTGTGCCAATCATTATGCATGAAACTTAAATCTCCCCAACATGCAGATGGTATCTTACTCATGGATAGATACCTGGTATCCTATTTCCCATACATGCAGGTATAAGTACCTTAGTAAATGTTTGCTAAGCTGATTGAAGAAATACAGATGGCTAAAAACCTACGCTTGGTCTAATGAATTAAAATATCTAGGCACAGAGCCTTGGAATTTGCAGTCAACGAGCACCTCAGTAATTCTCATTCACAATAGAATTATGAAAACCACTTTTCTCATCTATGTGATATACCATGAAAAATGAGACCCTTATATTATATCAAATATCATTTCCAAGTAGGTATGACCATGATTTTCCATTTTCAAAGCTCATTGGTGTACATTTTTATCCTGGATCTGCAAAAGGAGGTGGGGCTGGATTACCTCTGAGATGGACACATAAGATTAGCATGCTTAAATAACTTGTCCCAGGTCACGCTCACAATCGTAGAATGATACACTGACATGGTACATCTGGGTAACTTGTATGGGACAGAGTGTTGCCTTTCATAACTACTACCAGAATTTTTTAAAAGGCTAGCCCAGGGGGTGCCTGGGTAGCTCAGTGGTTGAGCATCTGCCTTCAGCTCAGGTCATGATCCCAGGTCCTGGGATTGAGTTCCACATCAGGCTTCTTACAGGGAGCCTGCTCCTCCCTCTGCCTGTGTGTCTGCCTCTCTCTGTGTGTCTCTCACAAATAAATAAATAAAAAATAAAATCTTAAAAAAAAAAAAAGGCTAACCCAGGGATTCCAAAATTGAGAGTTCCAGTCCCATTCATTTATTCAACTAATGTGTGTTGAACACCTACTGTGTGCCAGGCAGTTAGTTAGTTGTTAGGAATAGCTTTCGAGACAAAAGCATATGGTCTCTACTCTCCTGAAGTTTAAAACCTAATATAGAAGAATTAAACAATGGTTTCCATAGAGGTTGCAGATATGCCACTTGTTTTTGCCTTTTGGCTTTATTTATAGTATGTATGTATGTATGTATGTATGTATTTGAGAGAGACAGAGAGGGAGGGAGAGAGAGAGAAGGGGAGGAGCAGAGAGAGAGGGAGAGAAAAACTAGCAGACCACTCGCTGAGCTTGGAGCTCAATGCAGGGCTCAATCTCACAACCCCAAGATCATGTCCTGAGCAGAAAGCAAGTCAGATGCTTAATAGACTGCACCACCCAAGTGCCCATATAGTGTTGCATTTTTAAATACCAAAAAAAATATAAACATTGATGTCATCAGTGTTACCTTCTTTTTTTTTTTTTCCTAATCACACTTCCTGGCTTGAATTTTATTTTCAAAAGGATCAATGACAACATGAGGTTACATAAAGATTACGTAAAATTCAAGAAAGAAGTCAGTCAACATCAATAGTCGCTATGGCCTCACTTCCCACTTAATCCTTAACCTGTATTAATTCAGATGTCCTTCTTTTCATTTCTTAGATGAGCAGCCATCTCTTTAGTTTCTAAAGCTAGATACTAGTTTCCAGAAGTTGTCTTCCCATTGGCCCTTCGCTGGAACATCCATCTCTTGGTTTCCATCAGTGCCTCTGTTGTGGGTGGATCCTGTCACTCAAACCAGTCTGCAGAGCTAACTCCTGCCTACCTCTTATAGGGTGGTATATTCTGGAACTGCACCGTCTTTTATTTTTATACTTGGTATCCATCCATGTACTATACATGTCAGTGAATGAGCAACTCATAAATCCGCTTAAGCATTGCTATGCAGTTATTAAAAAAAAAATACTGATTGATATGTACCAGTATGGTGAGAGGGGGGAGCCCTAATTACTCTGTTAAATGATAAGAACAAATTGTAAATTATTATATGCAATATGATGCTGTTTTTATTAAACATTAACTGACCTTCAATAGAAAGATGATAGATATGTATGCACGTGGACATACATAATTATACACATATAGGCATTTCATAGACACATAGAGATCTAAGGTGCCCAATAGAAATACCAAGCAAACAACATAGGCAATTCTAAATTTTCTAGTAGCCACATTCAAAAAGCAAAAAGAAAATGGGTAACACTAACTTTAATAGTATATTAAAATTAGCCAAATATAATTTCAACTTGTAAAGAAAGTGTCAATGAACTATTTAACTTCTTTATGGTACAAAGGCTTTGAAAACCAGGGTGTATTTTATCATACTTGCAATATGAGGCTGACTGCCTCCCCCTTGGATGAGATATAGAACACATGTGTCGACACAGAAAATTCTACTAGATAGGGCTATAGGGCTACCGAGTAGAAACAAGCAGGAACATTTAAATTTATTTCCCAAAATTTAAGGGGAGATCTTCTGTTAGGGCAACATGAACTCTTTGGGGTGTTTTGTTTGAAATCTGTTTTCTTTATTAAGTACTATGTTTTTATTGCTCTAACAACAACTTGGAGACTGTAAGAATAACAACAAAAAAGGAGGATCTCTGGTCTCACACTTGATTCTTGGTTTTACCATTTACTAGCTGTAAGATTTAGGGTAAGTACAGCCTCTTCCTACCCTTTAAAAAAACAACAACTAGTAATATGGCCATTAGGAGGATTAAATAAGATTGTGCATGGACAGAGTGTAGTAAACTCAGCTTTCCTTTGGGGTCTCTTTCTAGCCACCATAGGCATTTCAGTTCTGGCCTGAATAAAATGTGATTACTGTGAGCTACCCTCTCAGGAAAACTGTATTTCTATATTCTTCTGTTATTTCATTGATCACACAGCCATCCCAGCAGCCTTATGATAGTTGCCCTTGTCCTATTGCCTCCACTGGCTGCAAGAGGAGTAAGTAGTTGTGGAAAGTAGGCTCCATGTATTTGGATGAGTTTCTACCAGCGAGTTCACATTTCTGGATCACAAACAGGTCATATTACCTCCAATCATGAGTAATGTTTGGATGAAGCAGAAACTCCATCTATGAATGTGGTTGTACATGGGTCTGTGTGCCTCTGTCTGCGTGTACAGATGAATAGATGTGCATGAGTATGGGCAGGTGCATGTGTCTTGAAAGTTTTCTGTTACTCTTCTGAGATCAGCTCAGTGGCTTGGGAAATAATGTATCCTCAAATCAGAAATCATAACAGCTACAAGACTTTGGGAAAAATTTTTATCCTATCTTGTTCACTGCTTCCTTGGCTTAAAAAAAAAAATATATATATATATATATATATATATGGCTGAACCAGATGATGCTGAGATTCTTCCTAGCATAAATATTCCATGATTCAATGAATCTATGGGTAACAAGGGCCAAGGTTCTCATTCTTGTTATCACGGGTAATCAAGAGTTGGCAAAACACTTCAGTCCTTTTTCAAAATGCCGTTCTCTTATTGAGCTCCTCATATTGGACTTAGTATACCCACACGAGACTTGGATAAATGGAAGTAGCTAATAGATAGCTTGGACAGGGCCCAAGAAGAGGGCTGACTCTCCACAAGGCTTCATTTGCAAGTTCCACACCACTCAGAATTGACTCATCAACCCTGGAAAAAATAATAAATGGTATCCAGAGGCATAAAATAAGTGTACAGAGTGCTGGGGGATGGGTGGGTGAGCAGAGTTTGGGGGTAGATGCCTTTTTGGGTCCCTCCTCCTCTAGAGATTCCAGTGTTCTGCTAGAGTGAGATTTAATAAATCATCAACAAAGAAGTGCAAAACATCCAAGCATCTGCTTTACAGCACATCCAGTTATTTTCTTAAAGGCAAGCAGAGAAGTACTTCACAGTGGCATCCAGAAGATGATACTCTTTATTGTCAGGAAAAAAATGCCCACAAAGAATTTGAAGAGAGGCAGGGAGGGAGGGAGGGAGAGAGGGACAGAATGAATAAACATGGTAAAATATTAAAAACTGGTAATTCTGGCAGGAATATATAGATGTTATTGCACTGGACTTGTACTTTACCGTAAGTTTAGCATTATTCAGAATAAAAAATTAGAAAAATGTTTCAAGTTCTAAAAAATAAAGTAAAATTTAAAAAATGAGAACTAAGCATATCCTTTAAAGTGAGTTCCTGGGATCCCTGGGTGGCGCACCGGTTTGGCGCCTGCCTTTGGCCCAGGGCGCGATCCTGGAGACCCGGGATCGAATCCCACGTCGGGCTCCCGGTGCATGGAGCCTGCTTCTCCCTCTGCCTGTGTCTCTGCCTCTCTCTCTCTCTCTCTCTGTGAGACTATCATAAATAAATAAAAATTAAAAAAATAAAAATAAAAAAAATAAAGTGAGTTCCTATAAGGCATTTTCTTTCAAATGCTTATTTATTTATTTATTTATTTATTTATTTATTTATTTATTTATTTGAGAGGGGGACGAGGGGAAAAGGAAGAGGAAGAGAGAGCATATCCAGCAGACTCCTACTGAGCACAGAGCCTGATGCAGGAATCAACATGAGCTCAATCTCACAACCCTGAGATTATGACCTGACCCAAAATTAAGTGTCATCAGATGCTTAACCGACTGAGCCACCCAGACGCCCCAGGTATTAAAATCAATCAATCCATCAATGAGATTTCCTTGGCTCAGTGAGTTTGGAAACTGCATCATTGTATACCATCCTGTAGAGATTTATGATTCATATTAATTATACATAAAGGTATTGAGAAGTCCTACAAAAAAATCTGTTAACTTTTTTTAATCCATTGTATCCTACACTTATTTTTAAAACCATGGAATGGTGTGTGTGTGTGTGCATACATGTGTGTGTTACATGTGTGTAGCATCTATCAACCTATCACAGAATTAATATTTCAGGGACACATACTGGTTCACTCTTTGATTTATTTATTCACCTCTGATTGGGTGTTTGCTACATGCCAGCCACTATAATAAATAAATAAATAAATAAATAAATAAATAAAATAAACAAAAGAAGATATATCCTGTACTCATAAGTAGCACAGATCCCAGAAATGAAGAGAAGCAAGAGGGAAAAAAATATGATTAAAATTGAAAAAGGAGGGGATCCCTGGGGGCTCAGCAGTTTAGCGCCCGCCTTTGGCCCGGGGTGTGATCCTGGAGTCCCGGGATCGAGTCCCGCATCAGGCTCCCGGCATGGAGCCTGCTTCTCCCTCCTCCTGTGTCTCTGCCTCTCTCTCTCTCTGTGTCTATCATAATAAATAAATAAACAAATAAATAAATAAATAAATAATCTTTTTTAAAAATTGAAAAAGGAGGGAATCCCCGTGTAGCTCAGCAGTTAGGTTCCTGCCTTCACCCACGCATGATCCTGGAGTCTGGGATTGGCCCCACATCAAGCTCCCCACAGGGAGCCTGCTTCTCCCTCTGCCTGTATCTCTGCCTCTCTCTCTGTGTGTCTCTCATGGATAAACAAATAAAATATTTTTTAAATAAATAAAATATTTTAAAAATGAAAAAGGATTATGTGTTTGAAACCACACACGAGTGCAGAGGTAAGATATGCACCTAGAATCTGTGCCTAATAGAAGATATTAGCAGTATAACCTATCCTAACAGGTACCTGGAAAACTTCTAGGTCAAGAGAAGGAAAACTCAAAGAAAATCATTCATTGGGATCTGTCCAGCTTTGCCCAGAAAATAGATCATCATATCACTCTGTATATTTTCCCCTGGATTTTTCAAGTATTAACCCTTCCAGTTTTGATTTTCCTCAAAATATATTTATACATGAAGAAGAAGAGGTAATGTAGCAAGTTCGGTGGAAAGACCTGATGTCCTGTCCAGCATGGATAGTCCATGTTTGATGGCCCTGGGGTTCGGTGAACTGCTGTCCCACTTTTGATTTAGTGACTAAGGCTGAGGACACTGTAGGGTGCAAGTAACAGCAATGTAACAGTGGCTTCATCTGTAAGAGTATCTATTGCTTGCTTGCCTGGAAGGCTGATCCCAAGTTGTTTTGGTGGCTTGGCAGTGCCAGCAGGACCCGAGCTTTTTCACACACTCCCATGTGATGTAAATACCCTCAAAAGCTCCACTGTACAGAGGATGGAGCTCACCAAAGTTCTCCATGTAAAGAAGGCAGGACTTGAAACTCGCAGTCTAACTGCAGAGACTGGCGTGATACCTGTGACACGGTGTTGGCATTCAGGAGGTCACACAACCTTTCTGATACTCAACAGCATAATGGGACCTCCCAGCCCAATGTTCTTCTCAAGTGGGGATCACCACCCCTTACTCAGGAGCAGCACATGCATCTCACAGCCTGCACACAGCCCCTATCATGGCACACGGGACCAGATCTCCATGCCTATGAATGCGACACTGTCTTCCCAGGATCTCACAGACCTCGCCTCTTCCCCCAAGAGATTTATAATTAAGCCTGAGAAAAATTAAGAAATTAATATAAAAGTTGCCATGTTGCCAATGCTTTTATTATACTTTAATTTACTAGAAACATTTTCACACCACCCCTGGGGAGTAAGTGCAATGCAAAATTGCTTACATCGCTCTTAAAAGCTGAAGTAAGCGTTTCCTTTTCATCTTCTATAATCCTATATATATATATAAAGCTGGCAAGTCCATAGACCAGGAGCAGCAAATAGATAATTATATCACTCAGGATATTTCTCCCCCTGGCTTTTTTGAGGATTCCCCCCCTTCATAACTCTCCACTCTCCTCATAATTTATTTACAGGTAAAGAAGTGATGAACTAAATTCATTGGACAGACAACTGTGTATCGATCTAATTAAGTTACTAGTGATTCCAAGGAGCTGTGCAATCACCAACAGGATAAAGCAGGTCATAGGGCCAAAGGATGGGAAGAGTGAGAGCAGGCCTGCTGTGCCTGGCCTGCTAGGAAACTGCAGACAGAAGTGCTAAGGGTTTGGGTCCAGGGGAAAAACTAAGGTTCAGGTCGCAGCACAGCCACCTCCTGGCAGTGTGGCCCTATGCAAGTTACAGAGATGCTCCAAACCTCGGTCTCCACGTTTTTCAAAGCGGGATACTAGAAAAATCTACCTCCCCTGTTTATTGTGAATATCAAACGTGACAATGTACATGAACTGGGGGCACTTCATTCAGCTCCTGGTGCAAAGCAAGGGTTCAGCGCATAAGTATGATCTGAGAGTATTAACATAGAGAGTTGTTCTATGGGACAAGACTGGGGGCAAAGCCATCTCTGAGACCATTCTATCACTGACACCCATTGACAAATGAGAAATAGACTGTTGCAGTAGAAGGGCTTAAAAGATGAAGATGGAGAGCCAAAATCCAAGCTCCGAATCTGAAATTAGACTCAGTTTTCTTATTAATGGAATAGACAAAAATTGAAACTATAGGCTGATGAGTGGTGGTGATAGGTTTCTATAAAGATCAAAATGGGATAATACACATGAATGAATTTTGTTACCTGAAAAAGGTTTTTCAAATGGAAAGGAAATAAACATGTCCCTGGGTCTTTGCTTTGTGGCTACAGAATGACTCCCAGCCTTCTCAAAGTGGATGTCAGGTGATACACCATCCAGTAAGATAAACATGGACATCTCTCTGGGTCATTAATTTGGCTCGATGACCGGTGTGGGAGCCCCATTATATAAACCAACATGGGTATGTTATGAGAAACAATGGAAGTTTTAGATGGATTTGTAAGATAGAGCACAAGGCTTCAAAGAAATTATATGACACCCCACTTGGGGTATATGTATATTCTTTTACCATTAAAGGGATAACTGAACTGATCTCAAAATGCACTCGCCATCATGACTGTCGAGCATTTCCTTCCACACACCAATCTGCCCCATTTCAACTTCATTGTGCTCCCCAAATCCTCAATGAGAGAGTTGGAATCTTGGTCATGTCATTTTTCTTCCTTGAGAAGTATCAATATCTCTTTTTAAAAATATTTTTTTTTATTAATTTGAGAGAGAGAGAGAGAGCACAAGCCAGGGCAGAGGGAGAGAGAGAAGCAGATACCCTCCTAAGCAGAGGGCCCAACATGGGGCTTGACCCCAGGAGCCCAGGTGACAACCTGAGCCAAAGGCAGACACTTCACCAACTGAGCCACCCAGGTGCTCCTCAGCATCTGTTGATAATTGAAATTCTTCAGCAAAAAACTTGCCACCTCAAATTCGTTAAAGCTATGTTTCAAAACTTTGTTTTCATTCCCATGTCAGATGTCAGCTGGGAAAACAGTTTTCTGGTGACAGGTAGCCACCGAGCCAAGGAATACAAACAAAGATTGAAGACTTCAAGAGTCAGAAGCAAACTTCACACTGTTCTTAACACACCTTTCTCTACTTGAAAATGGCAAATGAGCTTTCAGAGGAAAAAGAAAAGATTTTTAAAAAGGAAAGACATGACAAGGAGTTCCATGATAATCAGTCTTCATATCTAACAAAAAAAAATCTAATAGCTAATAACATATATGGAAAAACTTATGTCCCACATCCCACACACACCCACACGTGGCACTTTGACATGTGGCATGAAACTGTACAATAACTTTTTAAGTGATTTCACTTGGAAACGCTTTTCGTTGTAAATAATAGACATCATGACTACAGAGGCATCCACGAATAAGGAACTAATTTTCTCACATGATATAAGCATAGAGGTAGCCTGTCCTGTCACTGATTCAGTGGTTCTACGATGTCAGAGCCAATGGGCTATGTGGTTGTAGATTAGCGGTACAGCCTCTTAGGACTCCATAAAAAAAAAAAAGAAAAGGGCAGGAAAAGGATAGGTAGCAGCACCTGTAGGCGGCCCCTTCCATGAAGAAATCCGAAGCTTCCACAGACATCCCTAGCCAGCTTCCAGTTGCATCTCATTGACCAAAACTTGTCACATGGCCAGAAGGAGCTGTGCGGGAGGCTAGCAAAGCAAACATCTGGTTGAGCACATTGCCGGCCTGTGCAAATCTGGGGTGTTCATAAGCATGAGAAAACGGTGAACATCCTCAGCAAGACAATTCTGCATTTCTGGAAAATGTCCATCCAGTGTTAGGATGAGTGGTCAGAGCTCTCGGTACTTAACAAACATGAAGGTGCCTTAAGTGCTTATTGACTTACGTTCTGTTGAGACAGAAGTTATTCCTGCGACCCAAGGGGAGATGGGTGTGGGTTCCCCAAACTATAATAGAAAGTCACACCCCTTTTACCCTGCCATAGTCCTGTTGTCTCCTCTTTTGGAAAAAAAAAAAAAAAAGAAAAGAAAAAGAAAGAAAGCATCGTAGTATCTGCTTGAAGGTATTGATTTTAATTAATCACAACATACAGCTCCTTCAATCAATAGAAAGGTACAGGGGAAAGAACAGAAGCTGTAAATCACTGTAACTTCTTCTTTTCAGAAAACTTTCCTTCAGCCTGAATTCAGTGGCTCCACTGTGCATGGATATCACTTAGATTCAAAGAACACGTTCATAATTACACTAATAGCTACTCTTGATGGAACGCTATTACATCCCGGTGCTTAATCATACTGTGCCTCATAGAATCCCATAATGTTTTTACTTATTTTACTGTATTTTACTATTATTCAATTTTAAAGAGGGGGAAACTGAGATCAAGGATTAAATAACCTTTCAGCGGTCCAAATACTGCTCAGACTGGAACCAGCCTTTGGATCCAGGCCTGCCTCTTGTTACCACTTTATTTGAGCCCATAATAATCATGTTGAGCATCTAAGCACAGTTTTACATAGACTATCTCCAGCACCTGAAAAGACCCTTGTTTGCATCATACCTTCCTCTCAGAAGTTACACCTGAATGTTAAAGAGAATAAATGATTTACCTGAGATCACACAGGGGGCAGGGCGGGAATCCCCACCCAGGTGTGTCTGGTCCCCAGGTCTCTACTCACTTCCAGTCCAGCCTGCAGCATCCCACAGCATCACTGAGGCATAACGTAACAAAACAGCACTAGGGGAAGGGGGGGAAGCCACTTCTTACATGACACGATGAGCACAGCTATGGAGCAAAAGCTCCAGAATCAGGCTACTGGGATTCAAATCCTGTTTCCAAACTCAGCCCTTGATTTATGGCATCCTACTTAAATTTCTAAAATTTCAGCTTTCAGGCCCCCAAAATGAAGACTATAAGAGCATGAGGTTGTTGAGCTTAAAATAGATAATACGTGGGAAATACCTGATAGTATCTAGAACAAAGACAAGAGGAAGGAGCTATATCCTCATGAGTCTATTATTTAATGTCTAGAAGTATCAGCTTTCCCTTCTGTAAAATGGCGGTAATAATAAAACCTACGTGCTATGAGATTTAATGAGTGTACATGTACCCAAGGCTTATAACTGCTCTGTGTAGATGTTACATGATCACTGAGTGTCAGCTGTCATCATCATCATCATCATCATCATGACATCTCTATGAGCAGCCAGAGCAAATTTCAAAGACCAGTTGAAAACAGAGCATCAGAGAAAAAAAAAAAATCCATTTTTTTTGCATGAAGTGAGACGACAAGCACCACAATGGAGACATCGAGAGCATCCAGAAAGTACAAAGCAATGCATTCCAATGCCAGAAACTTGTTTTTCAAGAAGCTTTTCAAACTGAAGCAGAGGGCACAGCCAAGCCTGGCTAATTAGCTGCACTGCCTTATGCCATGGGGCCCAAGGCATCGCGCCCGGCTGTTGTGTTGGGGGCTGGAGCCTGCAAAGTCAGCTGTAATTGACACCCAGGAGCAGGGGAGTGGGGAAGGTTAAGGGAGAGATGCACTTGGAGGAGCCAGTAAACAAAGACACAAGACAGTGCAAAGCGCTTTGCAAGGAAATACTCCACCATATTGAGGGAAAAAGTTTGTTTGGGTTTTGTATTTTATTTATTTTACTTTTTTTCTTGGAGAAGCTGGGAGCCACCCTTCTCATGCTTTCTCTCTAGAGAGGCCCTCTGCTCACAGGTATGTTCTCAGACCAGATTAGGAAGCACATTTTCCAGGTACTGTAAACAAGCCCTGGGTCCCTTTGCTCCATGCTGCCTATGGGGGAAAAGGACTTTCCATGTTCTTGATTTTTTTTTTCCATGTAGCCTCTATTCAGTATCTCCCATCCCCTTTCAATTCATTTCAAACAATATTCACCCACAGCTTGCTAGCATGCCTGGCACTGTGCTTGCATAAGAGCAAGAGGGATCACCAACCAGACCCTGCCACTGAGAGGCTTGGGGTCCAGCAGGAGGTAGTCTGTCCTGAGTTAGGAACTGCCGGCAGATGTCAAACCGACAGCCACAGACGTGGAAAAGATGCCTCTGGAAGCCAGATTCTGAAACTATAACTAGCTTTGTGTATTCATGGGAAGGGTTGGGCTTGTTAGAAGCAGGATGAAAGACAAGTTAAGAGGGTGTGCTCCAGAGCCAGACAGAGCAGGTTCAAATCTCTGCTCTCTGTAGAGCTAAACGGATGTCTTCACCTCTCTGTGCTTCACTCGCCCTTTATGAAATGATAACAATGCTTATCTTATAGAACTGTTAAGATAACCCATGTAGAATAGAGAAACCCCTTGCTAATACTATTATCACCGTCATCATCATTATAACCATTAGCTACTCACTCAGGAAGTTCCTAAATATCTACTAAGTATACTTCAGAGGACCATTAGGAGTATGAGAAACCTTCCGCCTCCAGGCAAGTGAGTAGAGCTATTCCCAGAGAAAGGAAATATGTGGACTCTGACTCAAATTCTGACCAGTTTTCTCATCCACAGAATGGGAGATGCCCACTTGATCAGTTCCGTCCCAGGTGCCATTCACTTATGGACACTGGTGAACTAGTTCCCCCCAAGAAATCCCATACGGAAGCTGAGTCTACAAACAGCAACCGCCATCCTCAATTGCTCATTCGAAGAATTAATTTTGTAAAATTGGCCAAGCTTGGGTTTGTAGGATTTCACACTTACCACATCTGATTGGACCAGGGGAGGTTGCCCAGAACATAGGCAACCACCCACAGGTTGGCCAGTACTACACCTCAGTCAAGATACCCTCTATGGCATGATGCCTGGCAGACCAGAGGCAGTGAGTAGGAAATGAGTAGAAGGAAGCTGCCACTGGAGAGACGGGCAGAGATATGAAAGTTCAGACACAAGGAAGGCCAGGATCTGGGTTAGGCAAGTGAGGCACCCACTCATGGCACAAAACTTAAGGGCCATCAAAAAACGCAGCCATCAAGATGCATACTATCTGGATGCTGTTTTTACTTAAAAAAATAATGCAGAAATCCAATGATGATCAATATCAAAATGCTGAATAAAAATAGGATCCAACTTTGCAGGTGTATGATTCACCTCACCCGCCCTACCCCAATCCAACTGTCACATCCTGTCATTATGTAAATTTTTGATACTTTATGTGTCACAGATTTTTACATTAATCTTGATTACTGAGTTTTTAGTGCCCTCTTAAATGCACGAATGCCTCACTCTCCTTGCCTTGGTCCAGCTGCATGGCTCAACAAAGCCAGTGCTGGACCCGTAACAGAATGAAATACCTTCCAGTTCTCTCTGAGCCCTGAAGACTTGCTGAGATGGGTTTCTGTTCTTCTTACTCCCCCATGTATGCTTATGTAATGGGGGCGTCCTTCCTGCTAGAATTAAGGGCAGAAAGAGAACAAGATCCTTTGGGAGTGATTCATTAAAAAAAAATATATATATATATATATATTGAGGGGATGGAGGATAAGCCACATTTCTCAGGTAGCTGTGCCCGGGGAAGAATGCACTGGAGAGCACTGACTGTGAGGGCAGCAGGGAGATGACAGGCTGGGAAGCCAAGAGAGAATCAGAAAATCAGGAAAGGGGGAGAGTAGAAAAGGAACATGGAGGAAAATAGAGCATCGAGGACCTTTCTGAGGTCTGTGGAACGGCCGCCTATGGTGAGTTTCAGAGTCAGAATTACAGAAGGAAAGCAAAGGGGGCTCCAGTAAGGGGCCCCCCTCTCGCTGGCCTTCCAGAAATGTAAATGAAGGATGTGATTTGTACCATCAGAAACTTGACCATTAAAAAAAAAAAAAAAAAAAAAAAGAAACTTGACCATTATTTCCCGAAGTGACATCAATCCAAAAGAGGACAGCATGGGTCCCTGCGTTCACACCAGTTCATAATAATCCCCCATTAATAAGTGCAGTTAGACTCCCTGAAATCTGAAAGTGACTATCACACACATATTTCAACACACTTGACTCAAAAATCCCAAAAGAGTTTATTTTTCAGTTGATGGTCCAGCTCAAGAAAAAAAAAATGTTTTTTTGATAACTGTCAAAAACAATAAAAAGCCCTCACCATTTACAATATCTATCTCACTATCCCCTGGGGAAGAAAGAAATAAACAGACTCTCCAAATAGAAGCTGAAAAAAAATCAACGTTAAGCTTCGGCTAGAAATAGGAATTTTTCAGCAAAAGAGAATTCCTGGTTGTGTCCAGAACAGTCCATCACTTGCATATTACACCGTTGGTATCACCGGGCAAAATGCTTCCTGACTGATTGATGTGTTATTATCTCTTAGAGCTGAATTATCTCTGAAATGCCAACCATTATAATAAGTGCTGCTTTTGTCTGACAACAAAGCTGAGCTTTATTTTGTTTGCATGGCACATAAGGAAATGCATCAACTTGATTTCAAGTACTTACTGTTAATCACTCATTCGATTAATGGGGAAGCACCTCTGATGCACCACCGCTCCACACGCACTGGAGGCTGATGGTCTTATTCTAACTTCATTGAGAAAACAGAAGCATCCAAAGGGAATTTCCTCACCCACCTGCCACCAAATGTACCAGCCTCCCTGTGTATCTGCTCCCTGGTTTCCCATCTACTCCCTGGTTTTTGTGGATGAGGTACCCCTGCCCCCATTCCTAACAGGCCAGCTCCTCTGCTTAGACTCCTGTGTTCCCAAGAGACTTGCCCTTGCAATTTTCTGCTTGTTCTCCTGCATCATAAACATCTCCCCTTCTCCTGGAACATTACATTCTGAATAAAATATATGCTGTCATATATTTGTACACCGTGTTTCACAGAAGGATTGTTCACAATAGCTGAGGGGTGGAAGCAAACCAAATGTCCATCAATGGATGAATGGATACAGAAAATGTGGTATACCCATACCACAGAACATTACTCTGCCTTAAAAATGAAGGGAATAAAAAAAAGATGAAGGAAATCTTGATTCACGCAACCACATGGATGAATCTTGAGGACATGATGCTGAGCAAAATGAGCCAGTCACAAAAGGACAGACACTGCACGGTTCCGCTTACATGAGGGATCTCCAGTAGTCTGATACATAGAAATAGAAAATAGAATGGTGGCTACTGAGATGTGGGGTCAGGGGGAGAAATGGGGAGCTACTGTGAAGGTGTATGCAGTTGCAGACTTAAACGATGAAAAAGTTCGGGAGATCTGTTTCAAACAACACTAAGAATACCAAACCATAAACTTAAAAAAAATGGTTATAACAATTTTTTTTGACCACAATGAAAATAAAAAAGCTATAATAACTCCCTCAAAAAGAAAAATAAAAAGTCCCTGATCTCCTTTTCTCCACTACTCTCCGTTCACAACAAAACCCCCGTGCAGCCTTGTCTATGGTGAGGACAACTGGTTCACCTGTGTTCCCTTCTCATCCCAAACCAGTCGTCAGCAGATCACTGCAGGTGCCTGGACACGTGCATTAAACTCCTCTCTGCTCACAGCACCCCAGTCCCCACCAACAGCACCTTTTGCCAGGGCTACTGGGATGGTTTCATAATCGGGATCTCTGTCTTTATTCTCTTTGTGCTCGACATTCCACATAATAGATGGGGATCCTTGAACAATGTAAACTGGAAAGTCATCCTACTGCTCAAAACTCTCCAGTGGTTTCATGGCACCTGTTCGTTTCACCTGGACCCCTCCTCTCCTGATGCTTCTGTAGCTGGCACTTTTCTTTTAGCCACAAATCAGCATGTGTATGAATTTCCTAGGAAGGTCTTCCAGGAAAATCCAATTGAGGGTTACAACTCAGATGCTCTTTGACACACATCTCCCTGTTTTATTTTATTTTAGTTTCTTTGTTTCTTTAAGTAGTCTCCATACCCAGCATGGAGCCCAACATGAGGCCTGAACTCACGACCCTGAGATCAAGATCCAGGATCTTAATGACTGAACCACCCAGGTGCTCCATATCTCCCTATTTTAAATCTCTGTAAAGCAAATATCTTTTCTGATAATTTCCTTCCCGTGAGTGGGCTTATTATTTATTAAAATGTCTGTCCTCCTCCTCCCCCTGGAAAGTCCCAAGAGATCAGGGAATGCATCTGTCCTGTTCATCCCTATATGTCAAGGAGGCAGTATGGCCCTCATACTCAACAAATATTCGTTACTTAAAAAAAAACCCACAAAAAATAAATGCTTGTTAAATGAATTTGTTAAATATCCTGACAGTGTTCAAGACCTATTGCCCCAAAATAGAGCACTTTGGCTTACTGAATATCTCCAGCTGGGGAACTCTGAGAAATGGCATGTGCTGGAAAGACCCTCAGACCCTCCCCTGAAGCAGGTCAAACTCTCCTGCACCTGGTAGAAAGGAGCATCCATATCTCTGAAGGGACACAGACAAGAATCTGGATGAACAGGCCTTGTTAAGTTTCCCCCAGTTACTGCACTTAGCTGACATCCTATGTCCCATCATTTCTCTCCCCATGATGTTTCACTCTTCATCAAATGTAGCATAAAAACACTCAGGTTAACCATTCCCCTAGGCCTTCATTTCCTTATGAGGGTTCCCACGTCACCTAAAACTTGCATTCAATAAATCTGTATGCTTTCCTCTTGTCAAGCTGTCTTTTGCTACAGGGGTCCCAGGAAAGAAATAAGAATAAAGAAAAAGATGTTTTTCCTTCCCTAAATACTATGGTTACAGAAGAGCAGGAGTAAAAGTGTGTGTCTGTCTCTGTACGTGTGTGTGTGTGTCTGTGTATGTGTGTTTCAGCCAGAAGAAACAGCACAGCACAGACAAAGGTCCTGTGGCCTAATATAATGCTCTGGCATGACCTAGGTTCCTTCTACAGAGGTGAACATGCCAGATAGTCCCTTTTCCCAGACTCCCTTAAAGTTAGGGCACTTGACCCAATTCCGGCTAATGTGACTTCAAGGGATTAAGCCTGAGGGCCAAGCTACCATGTGAGCAAATGAAAGAATATGAACATTTCTAGGGTCTAGGTCATTCTTTGATGGCAGCGTTGAGTTGCTGAACCTGGTTTGTCTTCTTCTAAGGACTTCTTGTTATATCAAATTATGGGTGCCCTTATTGTGTGCTGCCTCTTTGCTCAGAAAACCAATCACAGGCCACTCAAAGCATCTTGAGGGACACCCTGCTGCATGCCCACTAGGTTAACACACATGGGTAATGCTCAAACTTAGGGCCAGGGCTGGGACGAGGGACAGAACCAAACGGGCACCATAAAACTCAGCAACCAAGATAGACTATATTTTAATACATCAAAATGAATGTAAAAAGTGCACAATGAATAAAATGTCAACATTTTAACTAAAGATAGGCTCTATCACTGTCTTTGCCCGGCTTTGCCTTGCTCACCTCATCCTGAGCCCTGCCGTAAAGAACATTTGTTGAGTAATTGTCCAAGCATTTCTTTTTGAAGATTTTATTTATTTATTCATGAGAGACACAGAAGGAGAGAGAGGCAGAGACACAGGCAGAGGGAGAAGCAGGCTCCATGCAGGGAGCCCGATGCAGGAACTCGATCCCAGGACAACCTGAGCCAAAGACAGATGCTCAATCACTAAGCCATCCAGGTGCCCCCCAGGCATTTTTATCTGTGATCTCCAAGTTCTCCATAAGAACTTCACTGTCCTCCTCACTGGGGCTCCGAGAGGTTAAGTAAGCTATTTGGAGGTCACACAGCTGAGAGCACTCCAAATGACTCCAAAATCAGTGCTCTTTTTTTTTTTTTTTTTAAGATTTGTTTATTTATTTGAGAGACAAAGAGAGTCAGAGCATGAGCAGGAGAGGCAGAGGGAGAGGAAGAAAGAATCCCAAGCAGGGCGTGGAGCCCAACGTGGGGTTGGATCTTCCAACCCTGAGATCATGACCTGAGCCAAAACCAAGAGTTGGCACCGAGCCAACTGTGCCACCCAGGCACCTCTGGGATGGGTGCTCTTAACCAATGCGTTAAGGTCTTTCCTATGAGCAGTCTTGGCACTTTGCGATCAGGATTGTACTAATTGCTGGAGACAAAGGGCAGAGGATTCCAATATCCAGGCTTTGCTCTGATGTCTTCCCTCAAAGTACACTTCCTGAGCACCCACTAATCTAGCCATGGGGGGTACGGGTGCTCTCTCCTAATGAGCTTATTATGTGATGCTGACACAGAGCCAAGAGTCGTGAATGGCCTCCAGCAGCCAGAAGACACACAGGTCTTGCTGAAAGAGCACCTGAATTAACACATTTTGAGGTAATGAAGGTATCACCCAGTTTGCAAGGTAATAGGCAGTGAGGAGGGAGAGGGGGCCAGCTGCTTTGAGAAAGGGAGTCTGGATGTGTGCTAGATGGCAAGCAGGCTCCTGCGGGTTCTGGGAGTCCTCTGGGATGTGGATGCGAGGCGTTCTGTAAATGCAAACTGATACTGGCAGGAGGGGAGGAATCCATCACTCACGCCCTCACATCCCTCTGAGGTTTTCCCTTAGAATTCCTCCTCTAAATCTTGACGACTGCTCTAAGAAAATGCCACTGGAGAACTTTAGCCAAAGGCAGGGAGGAGCCTTGAGTTCTCAGTTAGGACATGGGTGGCCAGATGTCCTCTGGGGTTGGAGCTGCATGAGAGGGGAGCATTAAAAAAAAAAAAAAGTACAATGTCTGATGAAGGGGGGGAAAATAAGTAAAGAAAAAGAAATATTTTCATCATTCCCATTCCTGCTAATTTCGCCAGGCTGCTTTTCAAAGATCCTTCTGGGAGTGACAGCTTGCCTGGGGGTCTTTGCTGAGTTAAAGGCATGGTGGAGGAAAGGCTGTCAGCACTCTGGACTGAGAGGAAAGCCAAAGCAGACCCAAGGAAGATGAGGTCCCAGCCCTGGTGGCCGAGGTGCCTGGCCCCTGTGCGGGGGGCGGGGGCGGGGGGCAAGCACAGAGCAAAGGCTGCTTTCCAGCGGCTCCCTCACGTGCCCCCGGGTCATGCCCAACCGCCTCCCAGCCCCGGGAACCGCACTGTTTCCTTAGGAGAACAGACGCTGTGCCTCTGTGCAGCCATCAGCAGAACTGCCAACCTCTCTCCCAGAGCATTTTCATCCTCCAGGCACCCGGGGCAGCTGAACAGTTGGTGGGAGGAATCGGAGCAGTGATAAGGGTGTCTTTTTTCAGACTGGCAACCCAATTCCTCATAAAGTGTATCTGCTTGCTTCTTCTAATCCATCTCTCCTTAAATTCTTAGTTTTACAGTTTGGTCACCTGCTGTCGCCCACAGGCTCCCAGGGGAGGCACAGCTCCACAGGCAGGTGAGCACAGACCATCTAAGAGGGCCTGTTCGGGCTGAGATTTCCTGCATCTGATGTCTTAGACCTGGACTCAAGAAGAGCAACAGAATTCTTCAATATTTTCCTGTTCACCAGCAGCCTGCTCTTGACATGGAAAGGCAAGGCTAACAGGGAAGTGGATGAAATGGAAAGCCACCTATGTGGGTCAGGTCACTCAACTCCACGGGGTTCTATTTGCCTTCTACTGGTCTCAGGTCTATCCCCTGCCACCACGCTAGCTCAGACTTCAGTGCTTCTTGTCGTAACCTCTAACTGGCCTTCCCATGGATTCTTCACTCCCTCTTGTTTCATGTTCATGGAAGATGATACCCATCCTTTAGCTGATAGAGGATAGGCAGGCAGGTAGGAACATAGCTAGATGGACAGATGATGAAAGGATGCATAGATAGATAACAGATGGTAGATTTGATGGATGGATGGATAAGTAGATGATGGGTGGATGTCTATAGGTAGATAAACAGATAATGAATATGATGGATGGATAGATGAGGAGTAGGTGTATAGACATAAATAAATGATAGATTTGATGGACAGTGGATAGACAGATGATGGATGAATGTACAGAGACATATATATCTAGCCATATACATGAGTGTGTACCTACATGCATAATAAGTTTGATGAATGAATGGATGGATGGATGGATAAATAGATAGAAAGATCAATAGATACAAGACAGATGCAATGGATGGATAGATAAATAGACAATGAGTGAGTGTAGAGATACATGGTAGATTTCATGGATGAATGGACAGACAGACCGACTGACTGACTGACTTACAGAGACTTCTTCCTGCATTTAGGATTCAGATCACAATGTCTTACTTTGACCCATCCTGCATGATCTGGTCCCTGATGGCATCATCATCATCTCCACCTCACCTCTTGCTCTGTGCCCCCACATTTCCCCATCTCCTGGCCTTACATTTCACTAACTCATCTTTCATTCTTCCTGATGCGAAGCCATCGTCAAGTTGGCCCCTCCCTCTGAATCCCCCTTCCTCACCACTCTCACCAGCCTAAAGAGTTCCTTTGAGTCCCAACCTCTTCAATGGCAAGGGACACTCTTTCCCCTTCACCTCAGTGATGATTGTGAATCCCTGCTCATGGGACCATGCACCTTCCCTCTCAGCACTGCTGCAATTATGCATTTAATGTCTGTTTTTCTGATAAGACTATGTGACCTCTGAGAGCCAGAAGTGGTGAAGCCCCTCATCCTTATATTCTCAGAGTCTTGAGAAGCTCCTGGTAACTTGCGATGCTCATTAAATGCATGCTGGGGGCGCAAGGATGGCTCAGTGGTTGAGCATCTGCCTTTGGCTCAGGTCGTGATCCCAGGGTCCTGGGACCGAGTCCCAGATCAAGCTCCCCGCAGGGAACCTGCTTCTCCCTCTGTCTGTGTCTCTGCCTCTCTCTCTGTGTCTCTCATGAATAAATAAATAAAATCTTTAAAAATAAATAAATAAATGCATGCCAGCTTTGGGCCTGACACCATGCAAGGAGCAAGGAGCTAGGGCCAGAGAAGAAAAGGTGGATGGCTCACAGAGGTGTCACAGAGGACATTTCCGTGCATGAGTGCTTTTCATAGAGCCATGCCTTCCTTGCATGAACCTCTAGGCGGGTTAAGAATCCTGTGATAGAGTAAAAATAACTCCCAGAAAGCCCACATCCTTATCCCTAGAGGAACCATACATCTTAGACTTCCTAGGATACCCCCTATTTTGAGCATGTCTTCCCCAGTTGGAGGCTATATGTATACTAAGAACTTGGCCATGGAGCCCCACTGCTTGAGGCTGATCTCAGCTCTGCTATTCTCTTTCTCCATGTCCTTATGCAAACAACCTAATCTCCCTACAGCCTCCACCTCCTCTTCTGTGCAAGGGGGTCAGCAGCAGCTGAGTGCAGACTGTAGGAGTGGCTAGTAAATGCAGGACACAAGACAAAGCTCGTTATGCTGAAGAACCACTAGAGACCAAAACATTATTATTATCATCCCCATTTGGTTACATGTTACTGTCACTCTACTCATTATTTCCAAAAAGCAGGGAGGGACAGAGGAAGAGCCCAGTGCAGAGCTGGACACGGGCTTGATCTCACAATCCTGAGATCATGACCTGAGCCAAAAATCAAGAGTTGGACATTTAACTGACTGAGCCACCGAGGTGCCCCATAATTTTTTTTTTTAAGTTAGCAATTTACCCTCCCCAAAAGGTCCCACAGGGCAACTCTGTAATATAACTGCCCTTTGGCCAAGACCCATGGAGACAGAACCTGGATGAACCCACGTCATGCCCCAGGGAGGATCCTTATAATACACTTCCATACTCCAGGGAAGGAGGTTAAGTCTAGAGATGATAAAATGACTCATAATCATCTCAACTACCATTTATTAAGCACCAACTATACGCCACATGCTGCGCTGAGTGCTTTGCATCTGCTATCTCTGGGAATCCGGAGAGGCAGGTATCAGCCTGGCTCACCTTCACAGAGGAAGAACTAGCTTAGAGAGGTTACTAGCGGGGACCGGCTGGGGAACAGGGATTTCAACCAGGCTCTTTCAAACAAAGACCCTCTTAACTTTAAGCTTTCCAAACAGCCCTGCTGAGAAGTTCTTAAATGCTTCTCAACAGGAATTGTCAACCAAAATGTGAAGTTTTTACTTTCCATTGACTCATTTGCTCCTTTGCAAGTGGATCATCTAAGACATATTCAATTATGGACCAGTGGTTCAGAGAACTTGTGTCACCACCTCCGGCTTGACAGAAGTCCAGCTGAAAGCAAAGCACTGTCATTTCTCATGATGTTTTAAAAATTCTGAAAATGATTGTGGGATGTCCAACCACAGCTGGGGGGAGGGAGGAGAAGAAAACCACTGTGGAGAGACCCTGAGATGTGCTGGCTCCACAGCAACATAACTGCTGCATTCGATGCTACCTCGTGACACAAAATTGTCCAGCAAATGACTTTTTAAAAAATGCAGGTGGGGTGTACAAGGCTGGAGACCAATCCCAGGCCATAAACCAAGCTGGTGCAGCCAAGCTGGGTCTCAGCTTCCTCAGTGAAGAAGGAGAGAGAACTCTGTCTATGCTAATTGCTCTGAACATCTCACACAATAATTGTATTTCCCATCCAAGTTTTATAGAGCTGAGGTCCGGACCAGGAGTCAGCATGCCTGTCTTCCCTAGCCATGTGAGTTGCTGAATAAGAGTCTAGACAAAGTCCCCACCAGCCCCACAGCTTATCTTATGGGGTCAGCCTGAATTATCTTTATAGTTCTTTTGAGTTCTGAATGCCTGAAATCCAGAGTGGAGACCACAGACAGAGGATATATTAACCAAGGCTCTTTTAAGGGGTAGAGGGGGTGGGGTGGGGACTGAGTTAATAAATTACATAAAAGAAGAAGTAACCTAGGTTGTAGTGAGTTGAATTGTGCCTCCCTCCCTGCCTCCTCAAAATAAATGGTATGTCCAAGTCCTAACTCCTAGTATTGTGACAGTGAGTGCAGCTTTCTTAGAGATAAGAGTCTCTGTAGATGTAATTAAATCAAGGATCTCTAGATGAGATCATCTGGTATTTAGGAAGGGCCCTACATCAAGTGAGGATGTTCTTATAAGAGAAAGTAGGGTGGATCTGACACACACAGGAAAGAAGTCCTTGTAAACGCAGAAGCAGAGACGAGTTACCCTGACACAAGCCCAAGAACATTTGGAGCCGCTAGAAACTGGAGGAGGCTAGAAGTCTTCTCCTCTAGAACCTTCAAAGGAGAATGGCCCTGCAGACATCTTGAATTCTGAACTTCAGATCCATGAGATAATAAGTTTATAGGGTTTTAAGTCACCATGTTTGAGGTCGTTTGTTATATAGCAGCCCTTGGAAATGAATATAGCGAGGGAGCTTGGAAACATATCCACCCAACCTCCAGAAAGGGAGAAAGGCTGACAGTTGAGTTCAGTCACTAATGGCCAATGACTTAACCTATCATGCCTGTCTAATGAAGCCTCCATAAAAGCCCCCAAAGATGGGGTTTAGAGAGCTTCTGGGTTGGTCAACAGTTGGAGAGGCTAAAATGGTCGCATTCAAGGAAGGGCATGGAAGCTCTGAGCCCTCCCCACATATCTTACCCTACACACCTCTTTCATCCTGGCTGTTCCCAAGTTATATGTTTTTAAAATAAACCTATGGTCTAACATATGAAATATTTCCCTAAGTTCTATGAGATGCTCTAGCAAATTAAATGAACCCAAGAAGGGGTCTATGGGAACCTCCCATGTATAACTGGTCAGTCAGATAGCACAGGTGTCAACCCAGGCCTGCACGTGGCCTCTGAAGTTGGGAGAGGGCAGCGGTGTGGGACTGAGCACGTAAGCATCTGATGCTGTTTCTGGCCAGGTAGACAGTGTCAGTCAGAACTGAGCTGAATCAGAAAACACCCAGCTGGTGCTGGAGAGCTGCTTGGAATAAAGAAAAAAACACATATATTGGAATTTCCTGGGATCATCTTAGGGGGCGGAGATGAGGCAGGAACGGAGAAAGAAGGGGGTCTCTCCTGCAGAGAAGAGTGGTAAGTTGGGACAGGGCTGAGAAAGGACCAGAGGAAAGGATGCAGGATGGAGGTGACACCTGAAGAGTCTCCGAAGCCCTCGGTCCAAAGGCACACAGAATGTCAGAGAGAAGGACGTCACTCCCTGGAGATCAGGCCTAGAAATGGGATTTCATTCCAACTTCTGCAGTCGTCACTGCTGTGATTAAGTTTAAGACACAGTTCTTAGAAACTTGAAATGTGCCTTTTGGAAAATCCATTCAAATGTGACAGTTATCAGATGTATTGAAAACAATAGTTTTTGAGAGATTAAAAACAGAGGAAGTTTAATATGCTCATGCTCTTTCCCCTCCCCATAAACACAGCTTCACAGAATCTACCCGTCCCTCGAGCTTAGCGGGCAGAGGTACTTTTAAAATATAATCTGCAACCGAGTGACTATTTCACAGATGAAAAGGCATGTGCTTCCCAATCCACAGTATTCTGAAAAGGTGGATTTTAATTTCCGAAAAGACAAAGCTGAGAGAGAAAGAAAACGCCTATCTCCGTGCACTTAAGAACTATAATATTACTTAGATGGTGAAGTTTTATTCTGAAAAATGACTGTCAATTATGATTAATATTCTCCTTATAATTAATTCAAAATCTTATTAAAATCAAACTTTTATAACTTTACGTATCACCATGCTGCCTATGTCAGGATGGAGAATATGCCTTGCCATTAATTTTACCTGTATCATTTCTCAGTTCTCAAAAAAGGCAATAAAAGATACCTCCTTGAAAATCAGCAATGCCGGGCCACCCTCATCTCCATAATGACACAATTTTCAATTCACGCCTCATTTTCATTAATGTTTCTGGCCATAAATTTTTAAGCATATGATAAAAAATTTCTGAAGCGGCATAAAACTAACATGAAGAGAGAGTTCATTAGCATGTGACCCTAATTAGAAATTCCATATTAACTTCCCATTTCTACTTGTGCATATCCAGTGCCATCACATCTCTATTCTACATGTGCTTTCACGTTGTTGGAAGGAAATATTCCTTTTGGTTGTTTAATTCTTTGGCCTTATTTTTAAAACAATCCATGTGTTTCCTCTGTTATTGAATAAGTCAACAGACAATTGTATCATACGACGCCTTTTGTGTCACAAATTATCCGGAAGAATTGTGAGAAGGTCCTTGCCCAATGCTTTATTAATGATACCAGATCATAAAAGGGGGGGAAATATGCTGACTCTGTCTCTTTTCTAATGTTGGGTGATAAAAATGCTACTTCAGGATTCAGAAGGTTAAGTTCTAATGTGTATTTTGAATAGAGTGTGTTGGAATAATTGCCTCATAAAGCAAAGCATTGCCCGCCTGCTAATGGCTGCATAGTGCAGGGCTCAGCAAAGACGGGCAAGCTTACTGGAAAAAATGCTGTGCCTCAACTTTCGTAGCCCTCCCATATTAAGTTAACTTTCCCCTCCCCTTGCTTTTCAAAAAAGGTATAAAATCCCATCACCCATTTTTGTGGCATAGATGAGCTGCTGCCTTTAACACTGGTGAGAGCCAGTCTCCAAAGATGGCCCCAGGACGAACCATGCATCCCTCTATCCTCATCCCTGCTTTGTGCCTTCCCATACTGCACTTGGGCTAGTCCTGTATAACCAGCAGCATGTTCTAAGAAATGATGCCATGCAACTTCTAAGGCTAGGTCAAGTCTTGCAGCTTCTACTTGACACCCTTGAACATGCACCCTGGAGAAAGCCGGGGGCCATTTAAGCGATCTGACCAATGTGAGACTGCCATGCTATGAGGAAGCCCAAGCTGTCTACATGGCAAGACATGCCTGGCCATTAGAGTGTTGTTCCAACTAACCTAGCCCAGATGCCAGACAAGTGAGAGAAAATAAGTCACCTTGGATGTCCAAACCTCTGATGACTGCAGCTCCAGCTATTCCCCGATTGCAACCACATGATAGACCCCTAATAAGAGCTGCCCACTTGAACCCAGTCAACCCAGAGGACTATGACAGATGGCATGAGATTACTTTTCAAAGCTGTAAGCTGAGCAATATTTTGATATGATATGATAGATAACTACAACAGCATCATTCCATAAAGAGCAGGCAGGGAAGGGAGGCAATGGGTGTAAACCACTCATTTCTCTGTCTCCCACACATGAGCAGAGGCAAGAGCCAAATGGCTCCTGTTAGTTCTTGGTCTTAAATTCTTCTTCTCATGCCATGCTTACTCCTCAATTAAGTGTCTTCAATTCTACCTCTTTGAGAAGTATATGAGAAAGTCCAGCATGTAGTCTCTTGACAAATGCAAGTGAAATGAGAAGAAAATTAAGCCTGCTCATATTTCCTTTTAGACCAGGCTTGACACAGAAAAAAAAAATCAATGCTAAAGGTTTTGGGTGGTGGATAATTAATGTAGAAGATGACAAATGGGGAATCCACAGTAAGACCTTCTAAAAACTCATCGCCCATCCCCTTGAAGTCACACCACCCACAGCAAAGGGCCTCTCTCCCCTCTGTCCCCAAACTCCATAGGTCCTGCCCCTCTCTGCAGGTTCTCCTGTGTATCCTCCCACCCCTGTCCTCATTTTTCCCATCTGTCCCCTGACTTGGCAATTTGGCCCAACAACCCTGGCCTCTGCTGCCCTTACTCAGTTTTGCAAAACAAACTGAAGATAACTAGCTTGATCTTAAAAGTGTCCTCATCTTCATTAAAAAGGGGTTGGGGGCCGGGAGAGATGACAAATATTCTCTCTTACTGCTGTCCCATGAGGAACAGAATGCACCAGCCTATGGTACCAATATTATGCCAAGACATGCACAAAGGAGCAAAATCTGCCCTTTGAGAAAGCATGCCGCGAACAGAGTTAATACCACAAGATTCACATTTTGCTTAGTGTGATCATTTCAAAGACCTCTAACCAGTGGGGTGTAGAACAGAAATCACTTAATCAGTCCAGAATGCAGAGGGATGTGTATGCGTGCATGTGCCTGTGTGTGTATGTGTGTGGTGTGTGTCCATGTGTATGCAGGTGTGTGTGCACTGAATTTAAAGGTGAAGGAGTGGGACACATGGGTGGCTCAGTGGTTGAGCATCTGCCTTTGGCTCAGTTGATTATCCTGGGGCCATGGGATCGAGTCCCATATTGGGCTCCCTGCAGGGAGCCTGCTTCTCCCTCTGCCTGTGTCTCTGACTCTCTCTCTCTCTCTCTCTCTCTGTCTCTCATGAATAAATTTTAAAAATATTTTAAAAAATAAAGGTGAAGGAGGGAAAGAATAATTTATCAGAGACTTACTATGGTATACTTGGGACTTTCCTCATATTACATTTTATCCTCATAACAGCCTTGTAAGGTTGGAATAATTAGCCTTTCTGATGTTATAGATGAGGGCAGGATTCAGAGAGAAGAGGTGACTTACCCAAGGTTATAAAGCTGGTCAGCAAAAGAAATGGGGTTTGAACCCCTTAGCCTGCTTCCAAATTTGCTTCCTAAATCGAGCCATGTTACAAGATCCTCTAGAGAGGCTATTCTCTGGGGCTCAGTCCTACATCTCAAAGTAGGCCTGGGAATCTGTACTCGTAGCACACTCCCCAGATGAACCAGACAGAAATGGGAGAACCATCCTAGAAAAGCCACTCATCTCTGGGCCTCAGTTTGCAAAATGAGGTGGTTGTGGGAAGCTATTCCTATGGATCTTGGCAGTTTAAACCATCTAGGTTATAATTAACACTGCATGGGGAGGGGAGTGGCCACAGAACAAAGATACTAACAATGTATGATACCTTAACTATTATATTTTTATTAAAACAAATAAATGTTTCAGTAAAATTATGTTTTAAATAGAGGTTTGTTCCTGTCTGGCAATTCATGGTCATGTAATTTTTTTAAAAAGCCGATCATTAAATACAAAAGAGCGATTCATCTACGCATGCCAAAACTATTAATGGATGGGGGCATGTTATTGCAGATATAAATCAACTCCTCAGATCTTAAAATGCCATAAATAAGCAAGTCTCTGTGTCAAAATGGGTGAGATGACCAGAATCACTTCGCTGATTTATTACATACCACCTTCATAATCAACACCCTGTTGATCTGTCACTTTCTTTTTACATAAATATATGAATAACTTTTTGACATCAAAATAAATCATAGCTACTCAATCTAAAATCTAACTTCAAAAATGCCTGCAAAGGTGACAGACACTTTAGGTGTCTTCTGTTATTTTGTGTTAGAGTCTTGTCGACAGAGAAGTTTTATTTCTCCCTTGTCATCATTTGAGTGATATGTGGACTTGGCTCAATATCTTGTCTTGACTTTGAGTACGACCTATCAGATTTGTAACAATGTAAACACTTTTATAAATTACAGGTTACTCTTCCATCATAAGAGGGATACAATTAGGAGAAAAGAAAATCTTTACATAAATAATTGCCTCTGGCCACTGGATGTGCAAAGATGGATTCAATTAATCCATCCAGCCATTGTTTTCTGCTGCTAGTGTTAGTTGCAAACTGGTTTGAAATCTTGATTTTCAAAACCAAACCTATAAAACTAATCGTTAACCTTTGTGTATATAAAAATGTGTGTGTGTCTGTGTGCGCAAGTTTGTATACAGCATGCCTGAGTAGCATAGTGTGGTCTCTATGTTAAAACTTATTAAATTATGCTCAGTACAGCCTCTTTGGATTGCTAGACTCAGAGTAATTCCGATTTATTTATGTTCTATTCTTTTAAACTTAAATTACTTTTCATTTGAAAAAAGAGCCCCATGGATAACAAAAGTCTGAGCGCACTGAACATACATATCTAGCTTAGCAAGGTAAAAAGCAATTGTCATAGTTATTTTTTTCAAGTTAAAAGAAGCATATACACCTTAGCTTTTAATCACTGGAAGGCCTTGAATGCTTGTTTTGTTTTTGTTTTTTGTTTTTAAAGGATTTGTGGCTTGGTTTTTCCACCTACAAAATGGAAATAGTAATGCCTAGTACATATGGCCAGGCTAGGGTAGGGTAGTTTTACCAGTGCTATTCTTTCTGAATTTAATTACCAAATGGTCTAACTTCACTACTCTGACAAAAGGGGGACTTCATTTTTTTGCACATGTAAATCAAGAGAATATTTTTTTCCCAGACACCTGCAAGGATCAGGAGAATTTTAGCTTTAGGTTGCTCCTTTAGAATCAGAACTCCACAGAAGTGAAAACACAGGCTCTGTTCTTTCCTATAAAGACAGCAGGGAAGGATTTCTCTATCAGAGGCACCATATTGATCCTTGACAATGGCCGTGTGCTCTGCATAGTACCTCTGGGGTGATATCTGCCTCACTGAACGCATGTGGTGGAAGTGACACTATATTTAAGACATCTGACTACCCTCTCTCTTTCATCTCCCACCATGATAGAGATCATGTAGAGAGATGGCAGAGAGGGAGAGCGAGAGAGACCTGAGTAATCCCAGCTATCCCAGTTTTGCTATAGACTGAATGTTTGATTCCCTCCAAAATTCATATTCTGAAACATACCCCTCAATGTGTTGGTATTTGGAGGTATAGCCTTTGGGAGGTGATTATATCATGAAGGTGGAGCCCTCATGAATAGGATTAAAGCCTTTATTAAAAGTGGTCCCAGAAGGCTCCCGCCCCCAACCCCATGCAAGGATATAGTCAGAGGACACCTCAGAACCAGAAAGTAGGTTCTAACCAGGCACAGAATTTACTGACACGTAGGTCTTGGACTTCCCAGACTTTACAACTGTAGGAAACATATTTCTATTGTTTATAGGCCACCCACTCTATGGTATTTTTGTTAGCAGCCTAAATGGACCAAGATGAACCCCTACTCTTTGAGTCTTACAGCTAAGAGATGGGAGTGAGGAAGTCTTCAAAACAACCCAGACCCAGCTCTCTGGAACCTCAGGCACAGTCCTAAGAATTACCTACCTACACTCGGTTGCCAGATTTTGAATGCTATTATTTTAAGCCACTGCATTATGGCAGTTTGTTAGGCAGCTGCAATTAGCTAGAACATTCCAGAATAAAAATGAAAGATCACCCCAATTTCCAGCCTGCAGGCAGCTGAACAGAACCCCTCAGAAAGTGAGTGACTTCAGTCGGCTAACAAAAAGTTGATACCAGGGGGTGCCTGGGCTGCTGGCTCAGTGGTTGAGCATCTACCTTTGGTTCAGATCATGATTCCAGAGTCCCAGGATCAAGTCCCTCAACAGACTCCATACTGGGAGCCTGCTTCTCCCTCTGCCTATCTCTCTCTCTCTCTCTCTTTCTTGGTCTCTCATGAATAAATAAAATCTTAAAAAAAAAAAAAGTTGAGATCAGGAATAGACCCACTAACATCTGTTGTGACAGAGACCTTCTGTCTCAGGATTAGATCTAAGTCGTCTATCTACATTTCATGGGTCCTCATCTCTTGCCTTTCCTGAGCAATAGGAGCTGCCCAGGGTCACTCTCCCAGGTCATTTCTTCTCATTCCTAAGCTCAACTTGCACCTAGCCTCTTTCTTCATTATGGGGGAGACTCATCTTCTATGCAAGGCACACAGCACCTGGGTCCGTACAGTTGGCCCTTGAACAACACAGGTTTGAACTGTGCAGGTCCACTTGAATGTGGATTTTCTTTTCTTGTTTATTTTTTTTTATAAACACAGTGCAATACTGTAAATGTATTTTCTCTTCCTTATGATTTTTTCAGTGTTTTCTTTTCTCTAGCTTACTTCATTGTGAGAAAACAGTATATAATACATATAACATACAAGATATCCATTAATTGATGGTCTATGTTATTGGTAAGGCTCATGGTCAACAACAGGCTATTAGTGTTAAAATTTCAGGAAGTCAAAGTTTACACTTGGATATTTGTGCAGGAGGTCAGGGCCCCTAACTTCCATGCTGTTCAAGGGTCAATTATATTGCATTATCTTAATGTTACAGAAATAAGTCTTCTCACTCACATAATTTCTAAGCCAGAAGAATTGCCAAATACCTTCCTTCAATCCAATTCAAGTCATCAAACATTCATTGAACATCTACTCTGTACAAGGCACTGGGGATACTAAACTCCCAAGTCCTTGTCCTTGTTCTCAGTATGCATATCTTCAGTTGAGTAGTGGGTAGTGAGTGGTGGGTAGGGAGACAGGCATCTGACAAACAACTGTGGTTCAATGGGGTAACATAATAGGTATGTAGATGAGGCTGTAAGATGCAGAGGAGCATGTGGGTGTGTTCTGCTCAGAGAATGGTGGGTGTTCAGGGAAAACCTACTGAAACAGAAAATGGAGCCAGCTTTAAAGAAAGAATAGTTCAGAAGGCAGAGGGGGTGAGAATTGTATTTCCTTCAGGTATGGCCTGAACACAAGCAGAAGAATGCAGAATGAATTAGAAAATCCAAGTGTGGGCAGCCTGGGTGGCTCAGCGGTTTAGCACCACCCTCAGCCCAGAGCATGATCCTGGAGACCCAGGATCAAGTCCCACATCAGGTTCCCTGCATGGAGCTTGCTTCTCTCTCTGCCTGTGTCTCTGCCTCTCTCTCTCTCTCTGTATCTCATGAATAAATAAATAAAATCTTAAAAAAAAAGAAAATCCAAGTGTTGGGGATTTGATTGTATCCCCCCAAAATTCATGTTGAAGCCCTAAACCCCGATCTGACTATATTTGGAGATAGGGTGTTTAAAGAGGTCATTAAGTGAGGTTATAAGGGTGGGGCCCTAGTCCTATAGGATCAGTGTCCTTATAAGAAGAGGAAGAGACACCAGGGATGTATGTGGAAAGAGAAAGGTCCATGTGAGGACACAGTGAGGAGGCAGATGTCCACAAGCCCAGGGCAGAGGCCTCAGGAGAAACCAAACCTGTTGACACCTTGATCTTGGCCATTCAACCTCCAGAACTGTGAGAAAGTGCTTGCTTCAGCAGTACATATACTAAAATCAGAACTGTAAGAAAATGAATTCCTGATATTTAAGCTGCCCAGTCTTGTTATGGAAGCTTTGTAATGGAAGCTCTAGCAGACAGACTAATATACTCTGAAATCACTAAAAGCCATCAACAGAGCCTGTTTCAATGAAGCAAAGTTGAGCAAACACTGAAACCTAACTGGTATATTAGTTTTCTTCTGTTTTTTTTTAATGGCTTGTGTTGTAAAACTGGTGTGTCTCTTCCTGAAGATGTTTATCTTAGAGTCTTTGTTTCTGTGTCCTTATCATGTGACTTCTAATATGGAAGTTAGACTTCAGCAGGTAAAAAATATCAGTTATATATTTCTATACACACACACACACACACACACACACACAAGAATCAGTGATGAAATTTCAGAGGAGAAAGGAACCTTGAATTTATCTGAGTCCTTACCCTCTGATTAACAAATCATGTTCCACAGAATTGGGTCTCTTTTCTGCCCAGATTTCCTTCCTTTCAGAAATTATACCAAACTATCCCATTCCACAGCAACCATGTTCAGTTGACATGATTTAGGACGGCATCACTCTCTCCTTGCCTCCCTCTTCGGCAACAGAGTGTGTTTTCTCTCTGGTCACTGTGGTTGGTTCACGGATGGATGGATGACTTTGGCAGCCAATCGAACACCTCCCTGGAACCCATACCACAGTTATCAGACAAAAAATATTTCCTCTTCTGGATTGTAAGGATGAAGAACACTGTCTGCTCTACATAGAAACCAACAAAAAAAAAAAAAAAAAAAGGAGGATCATGATAGAGAAGGGAGTCCCTGATAACACTGTAACATCATCTATCCATACATATGTATGCATAGTTTCATATATATGTGTCAATATTTGTGTCTGCTTGGAGTATATATGTTTATTTACCACTTGCCAATGCTGTAATCTAAGGATTACAGGAAATACTGCCCAGATTTCTCTATCTCTCAGTAGGTTTACTCCCAGTGATAGATTTAAACATAAACGGTCCTCCTACCTTATGCGCACCTTATCCTGCCCATGTCAGACATTGCTAATCAATCCCAGCACAATTTCCCACTAAGCCTCCCTACCCTTCTTTTCAACAGAGTACTTGAGGTAGCCACTACTCATCTGTCGAATGTGGCCCTCCAGAAGAACCCCTTTTGCCATACCTGCATCTTCCCCAGAAAGATTCTATCTATCCCCATGCTGGTTTCCCAACTCTTCTTCCTAAATAGTCAAGCAAAGCTTCTGCAAAGTAAATGGGTGGCTTTGAGTAGAGTTTGTTTCCAACACCTGGCTTCACAGTGAGAATGCATGTTTGTATTTCTTATTGGTTCCTGATCTACTCTCTCTCAAACCCCCAGGAAATTGAGGCTCAGAAAAGTGATATAGCTTGCCTCGGGGTAACAATGACAGATAAAAATTCAAATCCAGTCCTATCTGGTTCCAAGAGGGGTTTTCATTACTCCAAAGGCAAGGAGCAGCTAGCCAGGGGGAAAGACAATGATGATCCAGGCCCATTCCTGTATGAGAGGATCCCTCCCATCTCACATCTCCTTCTGCTTTCTTTAAATGTGTCCCTTCTTCCTTCCTCGAACATATGTTTCCAGCTGGTTGCAATAAGGCCAGTTGAAGACAGAAGCTCTATTCCCCCATCTGTCCTTTCTCTTAGGGAACCAGTGAGAGCGATCAAGATTTAAAGTCTCAGGCTGCAAACTCACACTCTGGTGTCTCTGTAATCTTACCTTTTATTTTTTTATTATTATTATTTTTTTGTAATCTTACCTTTTTAAAGATAGTTACATCTCATCCCATCAGTGGGTAGGGTGACCTGACTTCAAAATAAAGGCAAAAAAAATAGAAAAATCGTAAACAGAAACATAGCCCTTGACTCAACATTTTGGCAGATTTCTAAAAGACAGCCAGAGAGCTGGTGCAGTCTTAATTAACCTCTGTCCTCCACACAAGGAATTGTGGGACCCAAGGAATTTAACAAAAATCCCCTACCCCTGGACAAGCAGAGCAGGACTAACTCCATTTTGTGCTACACCCACCATCTCAGGTATAACTCCCACATGACCTGCTTATTGCTTAAGGCACTCCCCCACCCTAGTCAAGCTGCTGAGCACACCCTTACTGGAAACCGGCTCATAAGAACGTAAACCCCACCTTTTGCCTGCCAAACCTGAGCACCAATTCTAACCAGAGTGATAGGCTAGTTCAAACAGACCCCCTATAGGATGAACTGTAATTCAATTGGCCACTTGCATGTGGACTAACATGACCATGTAACTTTCTGTATGTGTTACAATCCCCATTGGCCACTGGCCCCTATAAAACTACTACACCTCTTAACCTCGGGGTCCAAGTCCCTGCTCTGCTGTGTCGGGTGCACTTGGACCCAAGCTTGAGCTTGTAAACAAACCCTCGTACATTTGCATCGGTGTCAGCTCCTTCGTGGTTTCTCAGATACATACTCTTGGGCACAACAGAATAACAATCACAGCTGGCATTTATTGAAACTTTACCATGTGCCAGGAAATGTGCTAAGAATTTAATAGACATGATCACCGTTAAATCCCTGAAATTATTCTCTAAATGGCCACTGACATTATTGCCTTGAATGAGGAGCCTGGAGCAAAAAAGAAAGGTGAAATCACTTGCTAGAGCCAACACAACTAGGAGGTGGCAGGGCTGGAATTCAAATACAATTCAAGGGGCTCCAAAACCCAAACCCAAATGATCACTTTTAATATTTTTGAATACTAAGTCTCAAATGCAAAGAGCTTAGAGAGAGGAAGGTTTTCAGGAAGCACCAGTGGAGTGGGGGAAATGAAACAAGGAGGGAAGTTAGCCTGCAGAAAGTCCATCAGGAAGCCACGCTGTGGGTGGAGCTTATTGCATCACAAAACCCAGAGAGTAAGCCTAGAACACGGGCTTCACAGCAAGGGCAAGCAATAGAGGGCTGGTATGAGGCCACCCAGACAAATCGAGCCCACTGCTTGGTTTTGTAAAGTTTTATTAGAACACAGCCATGCTTATTGTCCCTGGCTGCCTTCCTTTTACAATGGCAGGGCTGAGTAGTTGTAACAGAGACCATATGTACCCCCCCTCCAAAAAAACCCTAAAATATTGACTGTATTTTGCCCGTTACTGTAAAATACTTGCCAAACTCCGTCTCCAATTATCCCACCTGAAATGTAAGGAATCTGGGATATTTATACACCAAATCCTGAGTCACACATTAAAGATTACTGAGGAACAGTGCTCTAATTTCTACCAACCTGACATTTGGGTGGGCACAGCTGGCTCTGGAGAATCCAAAAACACTCTCAAACTGAAAACATATGCAGAAGTCAAGACAGATCTTCTTGAAATGGTAAATACCCCCCAAGGAGTAGGGTAGGGCAGCCAGTAACAGCCTTCGTTCCAAAAGCAAGCTAGAAAAGTTGCAAACCGGTAGCCCATAAGCCACAGATTGGATGCTTGGCCATCCAAGTTTTCCAAAACTGTGAATTAGTAGATTTCCCATTTTAAAAACTCAAATATTCAGCTTTTCCTAAAAAATCAGAAAATGTGGCACTACTGGGCCTGTATTCCTCTCTGGCCATTTAGAAATGGCATACGTTGCTGGGTCATTAATATGTTGCCGGCTTTGACAGATTATATTAACTGCATGGCCCTAGGTAAGCATCTGAGTTTGAGACCCCTGGTGGACACATTATCACCATCATAATAGGCTAAGAGAGGTTACATGACTTGCCCAAGGACATGTGACAAGTAAGTGGCTGAGCTGGAACTTTGCTACCAATTTGCTTTCCTAAGCAGTCTGAGGTCACAGCTCCTTTTGTCCAGACTCTCATCCCTATGTACTACACCCCCACCTCTGCATGACCCCAGTAAAAGATCTCTGGGTGCAGAGCTGGCCTCTGCCCTGTCCTCACAAAGCCTGAATAATGCATTAGAGAACACGGGATGCAGAATGTTAAGATAAGAATAAATGCTGCTAAAAGTCATGACCCTTTTCACCCAAGAGGAGCAAAGAGTACTCAATACAGCAGTCAGCCTTCATTCTTATGGACAGGAGAGCTGAGAGCTGCAAATTCATCCCCCTCCCTCCCCAGGAATCAGCCACCACCAATCAATTGGAGTTGCTAATTGGATTCTGACAAATCATATTCAAAGCCCTCTATTTCTCAGGGTTTTTTTCTCCGGTTTGCATGGATGAGATATTCTCATGCAAGGGAGCCACGGTGATAGCAGTTTATCCAAGCACACAAAAGGGCAGGGAGGTTGCACAGGAAACCGTGTATAGACTAAGCCACAGAAATGGTCTGGGCTCTTGCACTCTTGAGCCTGGGGAATGTATAGACATCACTCCTAGAAAAAAACAGAGAGTGGCTTAAGTTTCAATCTGAGATCTAGGGAACCCAGTCTCTTAATGCACACATGTCCTAAGAGAAGATCTTCAAAATATACCAGAACCTGAACATTTTCTGCGGTGTCTAAATGGGATGTCTCTTCTGATCAGATGAGTGCCCCCAAGTGTGGGGCAACTGATTGGGTGAAAGCTGGTGGCGCTGGAAGTAAAAGAATTCACCTGAGGCAGAATAAAGGCGATAGAAGCTTACTGAGTGTACCGAAATGAAGCCAAGGCAGGACATCAGAGAGGAGGCTGTCTGCAAGGAGGCAGGGCTGGGGGAAGGTGGGGAGGTAGGCGATGCATGGAATTCTCCCCTTTTTGGCAACTGTGTTGGTTGTAAGTAGCCCACTGGCTAGTCGGGCCTATGGATATTTTCAGGTGGCTCACCTATTGGGCCTGTCTTCAGCCAGGTGGTTGCTGTGGGCCCTTACTACATTCCATTGCTCAAGCCTGCCGTCTAAAATCGGCCTCTATACTTATTATTGCTTCCACTACTGCCATGTGATCCAAACTATCATTACCTATAAAGAGGTGAGCGAGAAAAAAAAAAAAAAAAAAGAGGTGAGCAAAGTAGGGTAGGGCGAGAAAGATTTCCTGCAAGGCGTGGTCTTTCATAGAGCTTACAAGGGCTTTGACCTGATCCATAGGTTTGGGGTTGTGCAGAATAAAGTGCTCTGCAGAGCTTTCTCACATTAAGGTAAAAGGGATACCTTTTTTGCACCTGGATCAGTCATTGACTATTGATTGCCCCCCTTTGAGGATTGTAAAATCTCTCAGGCAAGGATGGTCAAAACCATTTGGCCATGGGCAGGTCTGTGAAGAGGAGCCAATCAGAAACCATTAGCAAGCAAAAAGCCTGCAGCTAGAGGATGGGCACAGGAGTTCTGTTAAGGGGAACTTGGTCTGAGCACCAACAGTATCTAGCATCAGAGATCTCACTTCCGGCTCCCTCCATTGGGTTCTCAGTAAGAAAACCATGGGCAGTCCAGTTTGCTTTGTTCGGCCATGAAATGTGTCACAGAAGGTGGTGATTTGGAGCTTCCATCTTGAACCCTGACAGAAACCTAACACAGTGTGCTTTGATAGGCTTCTGATTGTTAGAGCCACTCAACGCCCACCCAGACAAACTGTCCTCCTCAAACCTATCTCAAGTCGGCCATCTTCTCGGATAGTGACTTGGAGACAACATGTAATGACCATTTAAAATTGTTTTCCTGCTAGAGAATCTTTGTCTCCCAAGAGAGTCCCTCATTGGTGTGTCATCAATGGTGTCATTGAGCAGATAGAAAAGTTCTTGCTGAAATTTCAAGTCTAATGGGGGTCAGGAGAAGAATCTTCAAGAAAATCACCAGCACGGTCCCCTACTGGCAAGGGAAAAATGGCCTAAGGTTGATGATGCTTCTGCCGTATGCTAGAGAATTTTCAGAAAACTGAGGTTCCACATGCTGAGTTCCTTACTGAAAGCCACAGAAATTAAAATTGATTATTTAATTAAAGCCCATTTGAACCCAGATCTGCCTGGCTCCATAAACTGGGAGTTTCATATTATATCATGCTCCCCTCAAGTCATGGTGGGCCCACTGATCAGATAGCTGCCACAGACACCCTTCAAAGACAGAAGAGAAAAGAAAGGATAGGAGAAATGCATGCAATGAGATGACATTTCAAAGAGGATTTGATTATTGATACACGCCTGCGTGCATGTACACATGTGCACGCACATACACACAAGTCCCTGAATATCTTTTTTTTTTTTTTTTTTTGGTTCTCTACAAAGAATGGATTAGGTTTAGGGGAATTTCATTAAAGGTTCAAAGAATTATTCTTCCCCTCATCAATATTTACCTGAACCGTCATTATCATCACTAGCTCATCAGTTTTTGCTGTGTGGACAGAGAGGAGATTAGAGAAGCTTTAGCTGGTCCTGAATCGTTAAGTTCTGGGAATTATCTGAGGGGAAATAGGCATCATATTTGAGCCTCTGCTTTGAAAGATCTCACAAATTTCAGGATGGTCACAGAAACTGCAGTGGTACCTTCCCAAAAGGGCAGCAACTGGGTCTCCATACTCAAGCTTGTTTCCTTGCTCCACCTTTAAAAAAAAACACCGCTATGTATGGTATAAATTATGCAAACTTTAAATATTACCCATGCCATTTTTACTGTCTCATTTAAACATGAGTTTTGATTAAATAATATATTTATGGAGTGGAATTCAGTAATAGACAGTAAATTACCAGGAGCCTTGACGTTTATCTTCTACCATCTACATGAAATCCTCTTAATGAAAAACTCTGAAACTTGGTTAAAATTCCATGCAGAGCAGAGCACATTCGTTAACCTACATAAAGATAGATGTTTATGATATATATAGTAAACATCTATTTTATACATATATAAAAGAAGCTAAGTAAAACTTTGGGCCAAGTTGTACATTATTTGTGACTCTAGGTAATTTATTTGGTTGTCATTTCAAACAAAATTGGCCCAAAATAATGACTCACATTACATTCAAGACTGAGATAATTGTTTGAGAAGTGAAGAAAAAAAACTATGGTTTTCATATATCAAATTTCAAAACTTAATAGTTAAGATATATTTCTCTCCTACAAAAAGAGCATGCCAGTAGCAAGGAAGCCCGGGGTCTCGTTTCAGATCTGCCATTAGCAAATGGTGTGACCTTGGCAGGTGGCTAAGTTTTTCTAGGTTGTAGTTTCTTCAGCATGTAAAATGGCGGGAAAAACACAAAATTCACTTTAACACCAGTGTTCAAGAGTTTACTATGTGTCAAGATAGTCCTCCAATTAAACTATGAGAATAATAATAGCACATTCTAGAACAAAGATCTCCAGTTATTTTAATCTTTTATTTATTTAAGTAATCTCTATACCCAACGTGGGCTGGAATTCACAACCCCAAGATCACGAGTTAAATGCTTACTGGTTGAGCCAGCCAGGCAACCCTCCATTCCCCCATTTCTTGTTTTTCAACCCAGAAGGAAGCTCTAAAGCACCCAACTGAATATTTCCCTATAAAGAACTTAATAGGGCAGCCTGGTGGCTCGGCCATTTAGCGCCACCTTCAACCCAGGGCCTGATCCTAGAGACCCAGGATAGAGTCCCATGTCAGGCTCCCTGCATGGAGTCTGATTCTCCCTCTGCCTGTGTCTCTGCCTCTCTGTGTGTCTCTCATGAATAAATAAACAAAATCTTAAAAAAAAAAAAAAAGCAAAAAAAAATAAGAACTGAATAACTGAATAACCACATGTAACCAGGAAAAAAAACCAGAAAGGAAACAAAGTAACATTGAGCGTCAGGTAATTCTAGGATGTTTGGCATTTTCCTCATTTATTCTTTACGTGATATCCTCATATCGCGAGTGGGGCTCAGAAAGTACAGGTACCAGGAAAAACAAGTGTGACAGCAAGAACAGCAACAATCACAGCAGTAACAGCAATGTTCTAAGAGCTGTATTCATTGAACCCTCTTGACACTGTATGGTTTGGAGTCAATGATCATTTCCATTTACTCATGAGGATACCAAAGAACAGAACAACTAAGCAAGTGTCTGGGAATCCGTGATGGCTTTGATTTAGGTGTTTGCTGCTGCAGAAAAGGAGAGAACCATGCTTTCTTCCTAAAGTTTGTGTACTCCCCTGTTTCCCCCAGATTCATGCTGGATATGCACACAAGAAATTTTTTAAAAACTAAGGAGTGGGTCGTATCTCAGGAGACGACAAGGTCCTCTAAAATGATCTGAAAGGTAAAATCTGGGCAGAAACTAGGTAGGAAAAGATCACTGGATATTCCACAGGTAAAAGTATTGCCACAATCGGCAATTGTGTAGCATGAACTCCTAATGATGATGATCATGATCATGATCATGATGATAATAATGATAATCATAATGAAGAGGAGGAGGACTTAGACTGGTGTAGTGCTTTTAACATGTTTTCATCGAAAGCCCTTGTATGTACATTATTTGGTTCATGAAGAAATGACAAATTTGTTCCATCCTGAAGATTATTTCTAATTGATTGGTGGTGACTGCTAGAAGCAGTGTGGGATGAATGATTATCTAATTAATTAAGCTACATCCAGGTTCAATAAGAAGGAGAAATAATCTATAAGTGATATCTGCCATGGGTGCAGACAAGCACTCAGGGGTTACTGACCTGCACACCCTACCTGTGATGTTCACAGTGACTCAGAGGGAAACAGGACGTGCAATATTATTCCCATCTGATAGCAATGAAAAACTGAAGTTCAAAAAGATAAAATGCTCTGCACTTGGAGTTAGTGAAAAAATTTAGAGACAATGTAGACCCTCAAATTATTAATTATAACTCTTTCCACTGTCTTGGGACTCCAGAATTAGGAAGAAAGCTCGGTTCAACCTCCAAACAATGAGAACAATGAAGAGTTTAAATTTGTTGTGAAAGTTTTAGTCTTCAAAGAGTCCAACATGGCTGTTAAGAGTGGTTGACAGTGCTGCCCTAATGGTTCCATCATAGCCTATGAAATGGATTTAGAAGGAGACAAATATGACTAGTCCATGTGCCAATGAAATATAAATAAGCAGGGACACCAGGTGGCTCAGTGGTTGAGCATCTGCCTTCCGCCCAGGGCATGATCCCAGAGTGCCAGGGTCGAGTCCCGATTGGGCTCCCTGCATGGGGCCCGCTTCTCTTTCTGCCTGTGTCTCACTTTGTGTCTTTCATGAATAAGTAAATGGAATCTTAAGAAAAAGAAAAAGAAAGAAAGAAAGAAAGAAAGAAAGAAAGAAAGAAAGAAAGAAAGAAAGAAAGAAAAATAAGCAAAGGCCATAGCTACTCTCACTCGGTCCAGAAATTGACAGGACACAGCTCCATTGAAAGACAGCAAATATTGGAATTATTTCCAATAATTTGGACAAACTCAATCTTTTTCAGACAAGGTAAAAATCTGCAAAGAAACTTCCCTAGTGGGCAACCAGGGTGGCTCAGCGGTTTAGCGCCACCTTTGGCCCAGGGTGTGATCCTGGAGACCCAGGATCAAGTCCCACGTCGGGCTCCCTGCATGGAGCCTGCTTCTCCCTCTGCCTGTGTCTCTGCCTCTCTCTCTCTCTGTTTCATGAATGAAAAGAAAAAAGGAAAGAAAGAAAAAGAAAGAAGAAAGAAGGAAAGAAAGAAAGAAAAAAGAAAGAAAGAAAGAAAGAAAGAAAAGAAAGAAAGAAGAAAGAAAGAAGAAAGAAAAGAAAGAAAGAAAGAAAGAAAGAAAGAAAGAAAGAAAGAAAGAAAGAAAGAAAGAAAGAAGAAAGAAAGAAAGAAAGAAAGAAAGAAAGAAAGAAAGAAAGAAAGAAAGAAAGAAAGAAAGAGAAAGAAACTTCCTTAGCAATCCTTGACATGCTTGCGTAGTGCCCTATTTGAGTGTAGGCACTCTTAGGCTTTTCATGATGGATTTGTCACCAGGTATATTTATCTACAGATGTTAATAATACAGATATTTACAACCAACTTGGGATTTATGGGACAATGAGCTAATCTGGGCATTAAATTATATTTCTACACTAGGGAAGTGAATCCACACACATTTTAACAATAAATTTAAACAGCTCACAATGCCCATATATGTAGATTCTTTTTTCAAGGTGTTTGAGCATAGTTTCTTCATGCAAGTAAGTAAACAGAGGCTGTCCTCAATAGCTCTATTGGTGTCTGTATCTCTACTGGTCTCAGTGCCACTACCAGCCACCTACCATTTCCAAAGGCAAATGAATGGTCTGGGCTTCTAAAACTCCAAAACAGCCCATATTAATGAGGCTTCCCAATAGGAAATCCAATGTGCTTTTTATAACTTCTACTAGCCAAACTGGCTAGGTATTTCATTAAGAAATCTCCATGTTAGCTTCAGAAGAATCCCTTGTATGTGTGGTGGTTGTGGGGGTGGGTAGCAAATGAGGCTAAAAAAGAAACAAGATTAGCCATGAGTTGGCAATCGTCGAATCTGGGTGAAGGGTACATGGGGATTCATTACACTATTCCCTAATTTCTTAAATAGACATTATTTGGAATTTCCCAGAATAAAAGCTTAGGAAAATATCATCATCTTACTAGCGTTTAAAAGGTAACATTATTATTGGCTGGTGAGTCTTAAAAGTTTCAGAAACCAGCTTAAAATCAACTCTATAGATTGTCTTTTCTGGGCATTATATGCTCTAAAGGGGCAGCATTTTTATCAGCTTTGCATTATTGATACAGCATGGAGTTAAGAATTTAGGATTGGCCAGATTCATACCCTTTCTCTAACTGTGTGAGTTTTTTTTTTTTTAATTCTTAATTTGATGCTATCCTGACTTAGTTTCTATATCTATAAAATGAGGGTAATCATCCTATTTGCCTTATAGTGAGACTGTATAAATTTTATATGCATGTCAAATGCTTAGAGTACAGTATCCAGGAAATGATTAAGCATAAAAAAATATAGCTCTTACTTTTCCCAAATAATTTTATGATGCTAGGCACACAGTAGGGAATTCATTAGTCAATGTTAGATAAAGAAAGCAAGTAATAATAATAAACAGAAGGACACATGAATAAATTGCATCCAATTAGTTTTTACCAAAATTTCACAAAGTCACAGAAAGTTTTTGTTTGTTTGTGTTTGTGCATCCTCTCATTGGGAGTCAGTTCAACAACTTGGTAATTAAAACAAATATCCTGTATTTCCAACAAACTTAGTGGCATAAAACGGAAGGCAATTACTCAACTCTGATTTAGGCTTAATATGCAGCATGCCTTAATTTATTCTAATTTAATATTCAAAAGAATATCCTTAAGGTAATATCCTTCCACAGCTTGCAACGGCTGCAACACACCAAATTAAGGCCAGCATCCATCAAGTGCACGAGAGCTGAACCCCCAGAGCAGAAAGCAAACCTCAGATCTGAGGAAATGCCCGAAGTCAGCCTGATGCAGGCAAAACACCCTTGTGCATTGAGAAGACACCCTCTTGCCTTTATCCAAACTTAGCTCATTAACCCCCAGATATGCAATCAGTGCCTGAGCGTAAGCAAAGCAGACATATTTACACATCAGCACAGATTGGTCCCCAGTCACACAAACCCAAGGGTTCCATTAACAGCTGATGTACACGATAACACCCCTCCTGTCTAGGATCTAGACCAGAGTTATCCTGGCCCAGAGAATCTGCACATGTTAGCGGCGTGCACTGGGGACAAGCCCACTCTCTGCTTGCCAACCCACCTAATCTCTTCTGCAAGGCATTTTTCTGTATTTCTGTTTAAAACAAGGTAGACATCTCACTTAGCTGCCACTTTGATTCTTGGAACTGCTGGGCCCACTTTGAACAAGGTAGGTCAAATTTAGAAATAAGATGTCAACAAAGTGTGTGTGTGTGTGTGTGTGCGCGCGCGCGCATGCGTGCACACGTGCTGAAGCTAAGATATGCATTTCCAAATATGCAAAGATGTCAGGTAATTATATCGACTACAAATATTGATGGAGTGTATGATGAATTATCTATTGCTGTGAGAGAAAAAAATTATCCCAAAATGTTTAGTGGCATCAAACAACAATAGTTACATCTTATCTTATCTCATGGTTTCTGTGGGTTAGGAATTCAGACAGGACAGGAGAGACAGATTGTGTTTGCTCCATCGTGTTAGGGGTCCTCAGCTGGAAGACTTTGAAGAAGACAGCAGGTAGGGTTGGGGGACAGGAGTCATCTGGAGGTTTGGCTGAGCCCAGAAGATCAGCTTCCAAGGAGTCTTACTCATTTGGAGAGCATTGCAATGGCTGGTTCCAGCCATTGGCAGAAATCGTAGCTCCTCCTCACATGGCCTTGTCATAGGCTGCCCGAGAATCCAGGCACCGGCTCTCTTTCTCTGAGATTTTCACTGGACACCAAACTGATGAAACAGAGCACTTCTCAATATCTGCTAACCCCTCTCTCTTTTTCTTAAATTTATATTTTGAATTATGTAACATATACATAATAAAAAAATTGCCATTTTATCCATTCTTAAGTATATGGTTCTGCGGCATTAAGTAGATTCACACTGATGTGCAAACATCATCTTCCATCACAGAACTTTGTTTATTTTGCAAAACCTAAAGCCTAATCCCATTAAACAGTAACTCCCATGTCCCCTTCTCCCAGCTGCTGGCAACCACCATTCCATGTTCTATCTCCATAAATCCAACTGACCATTCTAGGTACCTCATGTAGGTGGAATCATACAGTGTTTGTCTTTTTTGACTGGCTTACTTCCCACACCATAATGTTTTCATGGTTTGTCTCTGTTGTAAGAGGTGTCAAAATTCCCTTCCTTTTTAAAGCTGAATAATATTCCACTGTATGGATATAACATATTTACTTATCCACTGATGAATACGTGGGTTGTTTCAACCTTTTAGGTTATTGTGAACAGTTCTGCTATGTGCTGGGATGTCTTAGAGATCCTGTTCTCAAACCTTCTGGGTACGTACCCAGAAGTGGAATTGCTGAGTAATATGGTAATTATATTTTTTTCTTTTTTGAAGAATGTTCACCTTCTCATCAGCAGTACATAGGGTTCCAATTTCTCCACAACTGCCCTAGTTCTTATGTTCAATTTGTTTTTGCTTTTGCTTAGTGATAGCCATCCTAGAAGGTATACAGCAGTGTCTCCTTGTGGTTTTGGTTCACATTCCCCGAATGATTAGTGATATTGAGCATCTTTTCATTTGCTTATTGTCGTTTGCATATCTTCTTTGGAGAAATGTCTATTCCAATCCTTGGCTCATTTTTGAATCAGGTTGTTTGGTGTGTTTGTTTGTCTATTTTATTGCTGAGTTCAGGAATTCTCTTTGTAATACAAGGGACATTCACCCCTTGTCAGATATGTGAGATCATATCTCTTTTCTCCTCTTCATTCCCCAGCACAGAGTGGAGGCCAACAAGGAGCCTCTCATCACTCAAGAGCAGTCAGTTAACCAGCATAACTAGCTGAGGGGAGATTTGCTTTGGGAGAAAGGAAATACACACAGATGCTGATGGAACAGAAGAGAGATCTCATTCTGTTTCCCCTGCTCCTTCCTGGACAGGTTGGCAAGAATCAGCTCAATTACCCACAAACCAAAGGGTAGGAAACACACAGTGGGCATCTTCCTTCCATTGCTTTTTCTGTTCCCCACAATAAGGGCTAAAGTAGTGTTTTAAAAATGTAGGTCAGGATGAAAAGAGATTTAACTTTTAATGTTTGAATTAAAACAGCATGAGCAACTTCTTTGAATACAATAAAAAAAAAGCTACAGGATATTCCCTGAAACAATCATTTCTAACTATTTTCCTCTGCATTTCATAAATAATAAATGTGTTAAAAAATAACCCCATAGTAACACATTCTCTAATATACTAGTTATGCAAGCTGGATATAACTCTAAGAATCCCTAAATGTGAGAAAAATTGAATTTGGTGGTACTTTTTTTAAGCTAAAAATTAAATTTCCCCGGCACCACGCAGACCTTTTCCCTCACAGCTATAGTCATAACTGGATTTTTAAGCCTTCTGAAAACATTGTGGTTTGCAATAAAGCAAAACACTGTGTCAAAAAACTGCTTAGAATACAGAAAAGCATGTTTCTGATCTAGACCACAGGGCTGCTGTTTACCTGGTAGAGGCATCGACATGGCTTGTGGATGTCATCCTGACAACTGTGACAATTTGTGCACTAGGACTCTGACCCCACCTCTGTATTCTTATTATGAAGTAAAAATATGAGCTAAATTCCTTTCAAGTTACCAATGAGGAAGTTCTCCCAGCTTCCTGTCCCTAATTCAACCCTTAACATTCATTTCTTCTTCTCCGTGATGAAGGTTAGGAGCCAAGCAGTTGCAAAAACACACTTGGCTTCCAAGCATGGACTGTGTTTGCTCTGAAGATAGTGAGGTGTCCCAGAGAAGAGATGTGTTTAATAAAGTATTGAAGGGCTGCAATGTGGGCCTGTGAATAAAACACTAGACTGGGGAGCAGGGGAAGCACACGGTGTTGCTGGCTTCTCCCTCACTTGCTTGTATCTGCTCACTTGGATCTCCAGGATGCGTGTGTGCACACACAGGTCTGCTGCAGTATGAACATTTTTACTTCCCAGTGACATGAGATGGCATCTGCTTTGGGGATGCATAGCTATCTGACCTCAGATGCTCCACGCGGCTACATTTCTAAGTTTCTGTTGTGACCAGTAGTAAGTGGCTACTTTTTTAGCTGTGTGTTATTGGTATTCTTCATGTGTGTGTTTTCATAGTGAAGAAAAGAAGAGGAAAAGCAAATAATCTGAAATGATCACACCCACCCACGCATAGCACAACTGCTACCGACGGGCATACTGTCCTATTTTTCATTTCCTACTCTGATCTCATGCTTCCTTGATCAGTTGAGGGCTATTTTTAAAGATTCCCAAGTGGAAATGCAAATTAAGATCACAATGAGATATAACCTTACACCTGTCAGAATGGCTAAAATAAAAAACACGGGAAATAGCAAGTGTGGATGAGGATGTGGAGAAAAAGGAACCCTCTTGTGCTGTTGGTGCAGCCATTGTAGAAATAGTATGGAAGTTCCTTTAAAAATTAAAAATAGAATTACCATGTGATCCAGTAATGGCATTACTGGGTATTTACCCAAAGAGTACAAAAACGGGATTGAAAAGGATAGGTGTACCTATCCCATTGAAAAGGATAGGTACACCCTGTTGTTTACTGCAGCATTATTTACAAGTCAAGATATGGAAGCAGCCCATGTCCATCGATAGATGAATACATAATACTGTGTTTGTATGCGTGTGTGTGTGTATATATATATATATATATATATATATAAATGTATGTGTGTGCATAGATATAGTATGTGTGTATGTATATACTACTCACGTATACATATATTAATATGCATATATATACATATAAAAATGGAATATTCTTCAACCATAAAAAAGAATGAAATCTTGCCATTTGCAATAACATGGATAGATCTAGAGGGTATAATGCTAATGGAAACAAGTCAGAGAAAGATAAATACCATATGAGTTCACTCCTATGTGGAATTTAAGGAACTTAACAGAAAAAAGAAGAGAGCCTCAAAAATACTCTTGACTATAGAGAACAAAGTCGTGTGTTTGCTAGAGGGAAGGTGGGGAGGAGATGGGTGAAAGAAGGTGGTGAGGACTAAGACTACCTGTACTGTGATGAGCACTGAGCAAATAAAATATAGGATTGTTGAATCATTATATTGTACACCTGAAACTTACGTAACACTGTGTGTCAACTATACTGGAATTAAAATTTTAAAAATATAATAATAAAAAATAAACATTCCCACTTGAATACAATGCCTCTGGAGACCTTGGGAGCAACAGGTGTTTGTGTCCAAATCACCCAGATCCCGAGGAATTTACAATCTCCTTGGGCCTACATGGTTACCCCAGATAAAATGAGTAGGAAAGACATTAGTCTCTTTTCTGAGTTCCAGGTTCTTTCACCCAAGTGTGTCCCAAATTTTATTTTGTTGGCTCACCTTTCATTATCCTGCAACTATCTCTCCTCTTCAAGTGCCATTTGCTGGCTCTGGAAATCAGGACTTTTTCCTCTTTTCTTCCCTCCTTCTTTCCCCCGGATCCCCTCAGCCCCTAGTCTAATGGTTCCCAACCTCAGCTATGAGCTTTTAAAAATCCTGATGCCTGGGGATCCCCAGACCAATTAAATCAGAATCTTTGGGGGCAGAACCCATGCATCAATCTTTTCTAACACTCCCTACGCGATGCCAGTGTGCAGCCAACGCTGAGAACCCTAATCACACACACTAAGAATTATACCATCTGTTGAAGGGATTGAAAGCAACAGAGTAAAGCAGCAGCTCCCAGGCAGCTGGGGGTGCAACTCAAGTAGGGGAATTCATAATTCTAGAGAAGTTGAAGTGGGGGCAAAGAGCTCCGGCAGCAAAGTAGCAGCTGGGGGCGGGGGGCGGGGGCACTGCAATATTATAGCTGAAACTGCAACTATTGTAATTGTTATTACAAATAGCATTCATTATTGTTTCGCACACTGAAATAATCTGTTGCAGGATCCACATAGTTCTATTTCCTGTAGAATTAGGTTTCTGGCTCTCCAAACTGGCTCAGTTCAGCAGAACAAACATTCACCATGAGACTTCAACATTGCAGGCTTTGTGGGAGCTGAGTTACAAAGATGACGAGCCCTCTGGGGTACCCTAAAACTATCCCTCCAGGTGCAGGAAACCCAGGTGATGATGACATCACCACCATTGTTATTGGACCCGTGACAGATGTGTCTTCAGCTTCTGTCATAAGTCAGGTACTGTTCTAGGCAGTGAGGACACAGCAGTGAACAAAAGGGAAACAAATACACACACACACACACACACACACACACACACACATCTGCACTTGCATTGATCTTTATGAAAAGAAAGGAAGAGAAGCATTTTTTTTTAAAAGAGATCAGTCTACGAATATGAGCTTATTACTGTTATAAAGAATTTGCTTCACTAGGGCCTGGTGGACCACCAGCTTCAGCACAATTTGAGAGCTTGTTAGAAATGCAAAGTCTTGAGCCCCACCCAGACCTAGTGATTCAGAAATTCCAATGATGGGGCCCATCAAGCCTTTCAGATTCAAGATTGAGATTCATCCATCTGGGAAGAGAGAAAAGGTTCCTAGAATTGGGATTTGGGGGTTCAGGTGGTGGATTAGCAGCTGCTGGAAAAACAGGCTAAGAAGCTTCCAGAGGCTTGGGAAGGGAGAGTCAGAACAATCGCATCCCAGCAACCACAAAAAAAAAAACAAAAAAAACAAAAAAAAACAAAAAAAAAACACAGATTAGCACATCCTGGGGGAATATCTGCAAGGAGAAGGCACAGAGTCTAAATGAAAAATAAAAATAAAAAAGAGCCACATGGGCTTTTATTTATTTATCTGTGGGTTTTTTTGTTTGTTTGTTTTTTTGTTTTTTGTTTTTTTTGTTTTTTGTTTTTTGTTTTTCTGTATTGGCACGGGACAGGGAGCTCCAAATTGAAATGTTACTTTTAAGAACTCGAGGGACACAGAAGAAACATCTAAACGTTGAGTCCCCAAGATGTGTATTCTCTTGTATGAGTTCTTAAAGGGAAGATGAGCTAAGTGGCATCTTTACCTTAAATATGCACAGATGTTCCTTCATACTACAGAGCTGTGTCTTCTGCAACTTCAAGACAAAGGGAGCCCTTGGCTCCCCATGAGAGAAGAATGGAGGAGCACACGATATGAATTTATCTTTCAAAAGCCCCCAGGAGGCCTCCCTATTTTCCAAAAAGCCTCCCAGGCCCACAGCATCTCAGGCTACCGCATATGACATTAACTTTATTTACCTGACCAGGAGGCAAGGAAATTCTTCCTGAGGCTTGCCCAGGGTGAGGACCCAACAGAAATCCTCTGCATCCTGAGTCTCTGTTACACATTGCAAGAGTGCTGAATTATTGGCAATTGTATAGATTTGGAGACCATGTCAGTTTGGGTTTATAGACAAAGTAGAGAGGTCTGACATATAGGACTATGGATTTTAGGTCATTTACCAAAAATGTATAAAGGAATGAATGGCACAACAAAATTACTTAGAGAGGTGGAATTATAGAACTGTTTAAAAAATTATATGACTCTGTGAGGAACTCACCACAGATCATTTCACGAGGCTTATTTTATTCACGTTTCCAAATAATCATGCCTACATGGTGAAGATTTCCCATTCTCTGCTTGTCTGCCTGTGTTTGTTTAAAATCAGCTTGATACATTTACTATCAAATACTTGATCAAATACAAGCCCTTAATACATTCTAGGCCCTGCACTAAGCCCTTTGAGGCCACTATCTTAAATACTGATGCCCTAAATGTTTATTAATTGCCTACTCTATGCTTGACTTTTCCCACTGGGGATTTATCAGCAAATAAAATACACCCAAATCCCAAACTTATACTCTAGTTGGAGTATGGAAGAGTTGACAATAAATAAATAAGTAAATGTAGAATATATTAGATGACAAGCACTATGAAGAAAAAGAACATAAGGGGACAGAGACTGCAATGTCTACCATTTTGTAGGCCAAGATAAACGTCCTTGTATTATATGATTTTGTAGATGAGGAAATGAGGCTCAAAAGATTAGCTTACTTGCCAGAAGCCATAAGGCGAGGAGGTGGCAGGACTTTTATTTGAATCTACAGCCTGATGTTTAATTATCAGGCCATGATGTCTGTGCTCCTGACCACCTCCCTGGCCCCCTATTGCTTTAAGGCTGAAAGGGGGCCATGAAGGAGCGTTGTCATCTTCCAGGGGCACCTGCAGATCCACCCCTCTCTGTCCTTCTGCACGCTGCTGCCAGCCCTGGAGGATGACTGGCTGACGTCTCAACAGGATACAGCTCTTTCTAGCAGCATGTTGGGTTGTGGGGATGGAGAGTTCAGGCAAGTGAATGGAGAAAAGGAGCCCAGGGAATTTATTCCAAATCTTGGGCCAGCTGCACCCCAATCTCTTTCTGAGTTCAATCTCCCTCATGCCCTTCTGGCTTAGTGGTGATAACATATATTTTAATGGCTCCAGGCACTGCAGTGTCTCTGGTTTCCTTATACTCCGGTCCATAGATTGATAAGCAATCTGTTTATTAAACTCGCCTTAAGTCAGATGATGTGGTTATGTTCTGGTTAGCCATCACCAACAATGGCCAGAAGGAAACGCAGACATGCAGCCCCGTTGTTTAGTGTCACACAGGTACATACACCTGGAAATGGGAATGTTAACAACATTGGGGCATTAAGGCACCATCGTAACAAATCCCTGTTGAGACGAACACTGGCTCCCTAATTTATTACTGAGGCACCAGACAACAAAGCAATTCAGGGGAAGCTGTTCCTACCTTCTCAGAGGCTTTCACATCTCTGGAGTGTTGGATGTTATGAGGTTAAAATGTGACCTCGGCTCACCCACCCAACACTTGTGGCCTACAGTGGCTATGGAATTCACATTCAACAGCTAGCAAGTGACAGAATCACAAGTTAATTTATCCCTTCCAAAACAAGCCAACTCTTTGCTGGGAATCAAACACAGACACAGGAAAATAAATGATGTTAATTGTGGAAAAACACTGTAAGGAAAATAAGCAAAAAAAAAAAAAAAAAATTGGCAATTACCCTCTAATTTAGGAAAAGACGTTACAGTTGGCTAGTGCAGAGAGCAAAAAATTGTATTCACTGTCCCATGCTGGCTGAGGCTCTAAAAATCAGCATGCATAGGGCAGAACTAAGCCAAATACAGTAGTACCCCTCCCCCATCCATGGTTTCATTTTCTCGATTTCGGTTACACGCGGTGGTCAATCACAGCCCAGAAGCAGATGATCCTCCTTCTGATATATGTTCAGAAGGTCAACAGTAGTCTAAAGCTATGTCCCAACACCTGTCATTCACCTCCCTCCATCTCATCACGTAGGCATTTTATCATCCCATTATCACAAGAGGAAGACCAGTATACTAGTATAGCACAATAAGATATTTTGAGGGAGAAAAAGAGAAACCACATTCACATAACTTTGATTAGAGTATATTGTTAGAATTGTTCTATTTTATTATTAGTTACTATTGTTGTTCATCTCTGACTATATCTAATTTAGAAATTAAGCTTTATCATAGATATGTATGTATAGGGGAAAATACAGTATACACGGCATTTGGTACTATTCACAGTTTTAGGCATCCACTAGGGGTCTTGGAATATAATCCCCAGAGATAAGAGGGGACTGCTGTATACCACTACCACTCAACAGCCAGAACCAAAGCCAGTGCTTACCAATTTTAAATCAGTCTTAGTTTATATCAATGTAGGATTCTCAGGCCTTTCAGAAATCTATTCCAGTGCCTTACACTCCTTATCACAGCTAGAACCATTGAGTTTCACACATCCTGGGGGCGCTATTCACATCCTGATCTATGCATATGCCATCCCCTGGTGTTACGCAGTGCACAGCCCACAGGGACATATGTACTGACCCTGAAATCAGAACAGTGATTAACATGGATAATAATTACAGCTACCAGTTAACAGCAGTTATAGGCATTAAGTATCTACCAGGTGTTACACAACGTGCTAGGAACTTTGTGCATATTCATGCAACATTTCAATGTGGCATTCAGAGTGTAAGGTGACCCTCAAAGATACTGACTTCTTGTTCATACCTTTGTATAATTTCCTCCTCAAGTGTGAGTGGACTTGTGACTTGCTTACAATCAGCATAATGTGGTAAAAGGTGTGAGAAAGTCACATTGTGATTATGTTGAATCTATGTACCTGTAGGTGGCCTCTATAAGATCAAGGCAGCCTCTAAGACCTGAGAGGCCAAGAGGCAACAAGAAGCCAGGACCCTAAGAGGACCCCTTAGAGTTACAAGAAAATGAATTGTATCACTACCCTGAGTGAGCTTAGAAACAGATCCTCAGTCGAGCCCCAGGATGAGAACACAGCTCACTGGATACTTTCACTGCAGCCTTCTGAGACCTTGGATAGAGGTCATAGCTAAATTCTCCCAAACTCTTAACCCATAGAAACTGTGAGAGAATGGTTATGTGTTAAACTGCTAAATGTGTGGTTAATTATATCACAGGATAGAAAATGGGTGCATTTAATGAAGTCAGGATTAATATTTGTAAATAAATGTCTTTGCAGATGTAATGAAGTTCAGGATCTCGAGATGAGGTCATCTTGGATTTAGGGTGGGTCCTAAATGCAATGACTAGTTTATGTACAAGAAGAGGAGAGGACACACAGAAACACAAAAGAAAGGTCATATGAACATGGAGGTAGAGATTGGAATGATGTAGCCACAAGCCAATGGATGCAAAGAATTGCCTGGAATCACTCCAGAAACTGAGAGGGAAGCATCCAATGGTTCCAGAAGAAATCAATCATGCTGACACCTTAATTTTGGACATCTAGTCTACACATCTGCGAGAGAATACATTTCTATTGTTTCAAGCCACCCAACTTGTGGCAGTTTGTTACAGCATAGATTGCCTCTGTTGTCCTAGGTGCTTTATGTTAATTACTAGGATCTGTCTAATTTTCTAAGGATCAACACAAATGGGCCATTTATGTTCTGAGAAAGCAAGAGAAATAGTAGAAAGGGCTTTGATTTCAGGCAGAAAAGTGGACGTCTCATCATGGCCATTTTAGGGATAATCTTGGCCAAGTCACTCAATCCCTTAGAAATCCTTCCCTCACCTACTATGTAAGTTATCATTCCCCAGTAGAAAGCCATACGGGTCTATCACTGTGATGGTTAATTTTGTATGTCAATCTCACTGGGCTAAGGGATGTTCACATGGCTGGTAAAACATGATTTCTGGGTGTGTTTGTGAGGGTGTTTCCAGAAGAGATTAGGATTCCAATCTATAGACTGAGTAAAGTAGATCACCCTCTTGAATGCAGGTGGTCATCATCCAATCCTTTGAGGACCTAAATAGAGCAAAAGTGGCAGAGGAAGGGGGAATTTGCTCCCTTGCTTGAGCTGGGACATCCATCTCCTGCCCTGGGACATTGGTGCCCCTAGTTTGTGGTCTTTGGACTCACAGTGACACCTCTTGTTCTCAGGCCTTTGGGTTTAGACTGGAACAAAACCATAGTCTTTCCTGAATCTCCAGGTTGCAGATGGCAGATTGTGGCTCCATAATCCTGTGATCAAGTACCTCATAATTAACTTCTTTGTATCTCTCTCCCTCTCTTACTGTTTCTGTTCTTCAGGAGAACCCTAATTCAATAATCAAAACAGATTTCCACCACCACCACCACCACCACCACCACCACCACCACTGCCAATGAAATCAATTTATTGGAAGACTGTGCTTCTTTTAAAACAAGCTTCATGGTAGCCGAATTATAGAGAAGCATTTCAGATAGTAAGCTCTGGACTGCAATTCCATCGTTCAAATCCCAGGTCTACCACTTATTTGCTGTGCGATACTGAGAACTTTACTACAACTCTCTGTGCTTCGGGATTTTTTCCCCATTTATTGAATACAGCTAATAATAGTACCTACTCTACAGGGCTGTTTGGAGGAATTAATTTAGAGAAATTAAATTACATGATTAATAGAAATCACTCAATAAATATTATTGTTATTAAATGGAGAAATAGTTCTTAAACGGGGCCCCTTTAGCCAATTAGAGTGTCCCCTATCCTCCTCCTCTTCCTTCACCATCCTTTACTTAAGGTGGGGACTAAGTCTGCATTTGTTGCACTGAAAATACTTATTGACTGAGAATGCCTGTAGCCAATGCTCATGCATATTTCTGGGTATGATTAATTATTAAGCATAATACCAGTGTGAAATTGCTGCTTCATCTTGTCTACATTCGGAGGACAGGGAACATTTTCTCTCTCTGGAAGAACCACAAACCACTCCCATCAGGTGAGATTCTCAGGGACACACAGCCCCATTTTCACTGGGAAGGCTAAAAGGGTTTGGGAAAATGAATACATAATTTATATTTATGTCCCTGGTTACCCATTCATTAAATGGTGCCTCTGGACATCAGGAGGGAATTGCAACATGAAAGTTATGAATTGGGATATAGGCAGATGTTTATTTAATTAATAATTAATTTGATTGGATCTCAGATAGTTTCACCTGGCATTTATGAAGTCCTCCTACACTCATGGTTCGTAAAATGAGCAGACACTGGAATCATGGAGTAGTTTGATAAAAATTCAGATGTACTGGCTCCAAGCCCCAGTAATCTGATTCAGCTGGTCTGGGATTGAGTTCCCCAATCCACATTTTTAACAAATCCTTAAATGAATCTTGCATAGGCTGCCTTGAGACCCATGTTGAGAAATAATAATCCTTGGGGTACCCAGGACTCCTGGGTCCCTCTGCAGACGTGTGCCAGCTTCTTTTCTTCCCTGGTATTTTTCCAGGCTTCCTGACAAGGGATGAATTATGTTCTCCCCAAGACACTCTTCTGGACAGGCAGCTGAATGTCTGTGCTGGGAGAGCTGGGTTCTGAGGTTGTGAAATATCTCCACTTGGAATGACGTGGTTTGGCTGAAGCAATGGAGAGGGTCAATTCATCAAAGTATACAGTCCCTACTTCAAGAAGAGCACATTCTATCTGGAATATCTGAACCCTCCCTTCGGTGCAGGAGACAGGGAGGAAGGCTGTGTTAGATCTCCCTAACCTTCATTTCAGAAAAGGGCTACACTTGGGGAAATGAACAGGATTAGTATTGATCTTCCTTTGGGGCAGAATATTTCTACTAACTAGCTAGCTTCCTTTCAGATTTAAAGAAGGAAGAGGCACAAATGGAACACATCATGGACAAAAGCAGTTTTGAATGTCTTTATACAATATAGAGCTACACCTCTGGTTCACAAATTCTATTTCACATGTGATCCTATATACTGGTTTCACCAGACAGACACAGTCACCAGGTACGAGATCCCCTGTTGAGTGTGTTTGTCACAGATGAGAACTCTGACAATACCTAACACAATGTTACAGTAGTCAAGACAGGCTCTTTGCAACAAGAGTAGGGGCCAAGGCTAAAATTGGGGTTTTCTATGTAAACACAAATCAAGAACAGAGATTCAGTTCATCCGTAATTTGGGACCTTGAAAACAAACTAAAAATTCATTTACAAAAATGAATAGTTGGAAAAATAGTAAGAATGTTAGGTTTGAAAGCTATTGATGGGTAAAATGTGCAATGAGGTAGAATAGAATTGATTGATTAGAATTTATCTTGTATTATGGAGAAATTATGTCTAGAACTAGTAAAAGGCCAGTTCAGAATCTTGGGGCTGTAGTTTTAAAGACTCAAAGAGGTTGCTGGAATCGAACTCATTAATCACGTGAAGAGAGATGGAGAGGGTAATAGTTGCATTCATTTTATTACGTGCTAAGCTTAATAATAATCAACCAATCACAAAGGATGTATTGAATAAAGCATTAATAAAAGTCAAATCTGACTTAGAATCTTGGGTCTACTCTACTGACTTTGGGGACCTAAAACTCAATTTCTTGATCTGTAAAATAGAGACAATATGTGTGTGTGTATATGTGTATATGTATGTGTGTATATCTATCTATATATATATATATTCTTAATAATTATATATAATATATATTCTTAATAATTATTGGTGGTATTTCTTAAATTGCATATGCACCACCAATTGTCCTGGAGATAGTGGTAGGATAGCAATAAAAAAATGTTTAATAAAAAATGAAACACAGGTCCACACAAAAACTTGTGCATGAATGTTTACAGCACCATTACTCATAATAGTCAAAAAGTGAACACAACTCAAAAGTCCATCAGTGGATTAAAGGATAAAGCAATTGTAGATCCATATAATGAAATATTATTCAGCCACGAAAAGGGATGCAGCATTGATAGATACTGTAATGTAGAGAAAACCTCAAACACATGATGCTCACTGAAACAAGCCAGATAAAGAGATCGCATACAGTATTATTTCTTTCATATAAACTATACAGAATCAGTCAATTCACAGAGATGGAAGGCAGATTAGAGGTTTCCCAGGGAATGGGGTAAGGGGGAAATTACTTAATGGCTGGTGTTTTAAAACTAGAGAGAGGTGGTGGTTGTACAACATTGTGAATGTGCTAAATACCACTGAATTGTGCACATTAAAAAGGTTAATTGCGTGTTGTGTGAATTTCACCTCAATACAAGAAGAGTATATTAAAACTGGGTTATTGTTTAGATTGAGGCTATAGTTGGTAATTGTTTTTTAATGAGTCAATTTGAGGAAAAATATCAAGGAAATCATAATTAATGTGGTACTTGTGTCTGACAAAAAAAGTGTAAAGGTGATGCTTCACTGTTTCACTTTTAGGAAACTAAAATTCATTCTCTTCCTAATAGGTAGGGTGAAATGCATCCCTAGAAAAGGAATGGGCAGGTGCCTCCTCAGTCTAGGACACAGTGAGTGGAAACAATTAAAGGCCCTTCTTTGATTGAGTTTCAGCAAGCACAGAGGACCTGGAGCCTATCCAGCTGGGAGGAGAAGGAAGTGGGTCTCAGGGTGTCTGCTGAAAGCTACAGCTAAACACCAGTGCCTTGACCCTGAGTGGAGAGAGCGAGACTCTGCCACTAATTAGTTGGATGACCTTGGGCAAGTTCCTTCAGAATGTAGTTCTTACATCCTTCGGCTGATAAGTGCTCTGGAATCCTTCTCTGTGGATGAGCAAGGTTGACTTTCACCACCCTGGGTCTGCTTTCTCCTTGGCAATGCCACTGTCACAGCGATAATTTGCATATATTATCCCATTTATTGAACTGTGACAATCATTTATTGAACTGCGAGGGGAGGGCTGTCCTGATCCCTGTGATAGTGTGATTTATAATAAGAAATATATATTGGGTCTTTGTACGTATTTCTGGCACAGAGCTCCTGAAGCCCTTGGAACTTCCTAAGTGGTAAGAGGACAAAGGTGTCTCCTGTTTGCTAACAAGATGACTTTTGAACCCTACCTGAGGATGGAGGTTGGTTGTGAGAACTAACCTTGTGATTAGAAAATCAGAAATTTCAGTCCTACCCAACCCGAATCCCTGGGGATGACAGAGGGGCTGGAGATTGAGTTCAGTCTTCAATGGCCAAGGATTTAATCACTCATGTCTATGCAATGAAGCCTCCATAAAAACCCATACAGGCCAGGTTGGCTTGCTGAACCCACGGATGGGTCACAGTCTGAGTCTGAAGCAGGGAGGGAATAGTCTTGTGGGACCGAGCCCTTAACCTGTGGGATCTGACGCTATCTCCAGGTAGATGGCATCAGGACTGACTTGAAATGTAGAACACCCCACTGGGGTTGGAGAACCAGCTTGGTGTGAACACCCTTCCCCACTACATCAGAATTGTGTGCAGAACCCATAGGGGATTGTGTTGATCTCCTTTTGGCTTAATCCCCTAAAAACTGAGATCCAGAGGGATTCCATGATGTGTCAAAGGTAGTAGGTGGAGATAAGACTCACGGCTAGGTCTGCCTGTTTGCTCTTAACCATGGCAACATAGCAAAGGGACCACCTGCCCTCTTTGATGACCTTCATGGCTTTTTTTCCTCTTCCTCTTTTCTCTGACTCCTGGGTTCCAAATCATACATGTCAGATAATTCCCCAGTCAACACTGCAATAGGAGTTGGGACACTCCAGGCTAGATAACCACTAAGGTCCCCCTAAGCCCTGAAATTATTGTTATTACTTTCTACCTTTGTACTCCAATACACAGTGAACATTCTACCGAGGAACAGATATGCTAAACTCAGTGAGGTCTGTTAGAAGGAAATTACAATCTGGTCTGAAATCAGAAATGCACTTATTATGTTCATATTTCCTTCCCAGCAGCATGCAGACATATCATTCCAAATATTTTAGCACTGGATAGATTAGACATAAAACAAAAGATGGGTTTCTAACCCAGGCTGCAACACTATTTTTGCTTAATGTTTCTGGCCACGTCAAGTAGAACATTCTCATAAAGTGCAATGTATACATTAGCTGGGGAGTATAAATCATCCATAATTATAATATCCTTCACCCCAAGAGGCCTTTAGTGTTTCCTTTATAAAAGTTACACAGTTGAGACCTGCACCTGGCTAATAGATCGGCCCTCCCTGAAAATACAATTATGCCACATGCAGAGCTGGGAAGTAGTTTTGCATGCCTGCTGTCCCTGTGTTTCACACACAATGGCTCCCCACTATGGTCTTAACCGCTGGCTGCCTGGAAGCTCTGTGTAGGAGAGAATGCCGGGGAGGGTAGGGCCTGCCCAGCCTGACATGGAGCCAGGTCCACAAAAGGCCTGTCAGAGAAAGACCTATTGGCCACAGGGCACCCTGAAGAGTCTCTGAACTGTGGTCACATGAAAAATCCTGGGTCCTTGGAGTTGGAGCTTCTTCAGGGAAGGGCTGAGGATGCTGCTAACTCAGAACCTCTCCTTCAAAGGATCTGCTAGGTGCCCGGCACTGTGTTAGGAGTTGAGGATGCAAAGGGTATGAAGATGGGTGGGGGGCCAGCGGAGCTTGATGTCAATGTGCTCAATGTCTGGTGACAGATACCAAGAGAAAAGACAGTCTCACACAACACAGAGGCCTTGCCGTGGCAGATGGTGGGAGGGAGTGCGGACAACAGCGGCCTGGGTCTCCCGTTCATAGGGGTGTTGAATGGGAACCACTGCCCTTAGGCTCAAGTGGAGCTTTTGCATTGCACTGCAGAGTCTATAATTGTGAAAATGAATTAAAAGTGCTACTTTATCAGATTTAAATAGGTGATCAGAGAACAGTTTCTAAAACTCTGCTTTTTTGCATTTCTTTATTTTTAAATAGCCCACCAATTTTCCACCATGATTCTCCTGCCAAGGGAGAGGGGACCCTCTTTCCCTTCCTCACCTGGCAGAGGCTGTCAGGCTTTCTGGCTGTCATTCCAAGCATCCACTCTTACCATCCACTCTAAGTTGGTGTCACTCCATGGGAAAAGGTCTAACTTCCCAGCATCTTTGTGGCTAGGTTTGATCATGTGACTCAATTCTCTATTTTGAGAGATTAGAGGGAGTTTCTTAGTACAGTTTTGACAGTGAACACTATGGAGCCACGTCAAAGGGGAAATCTGGACACACAACAGACAGGGAGAAGAGCGTGTGACGGTGGAGGCAGAGATTGGAATAATGCATCTACAAGTTAGGAATGGCCAGGATTGCCTGCTGACAAGGCCAGAAGCCCAGAGAGGCACGGGACAGATTCTCCTTCAGGGCCTCTGGGAAGAACCAGGCCCACCCACACTTTGATCTCAGATTCCTGCCTTCCAGACCTTGAGAAAATATATGTCTGCGTGGAAGCCTGTGGTCTTTGCTTCTGGTGCCGTGTTATGGCTGGCTGCCCACAGACTCGCCTGCTGTGAGGTTCTGAGTGTCCAGTTTTATTTTATTTAGGAACAAAGAGGATTCCCAAGGGTCACGAAGGTGTAAAGATTGAGGTGCTCTCCTTCAGGTAAATTTAGGGATAGCAAAACGGAAGAGGAAATTGCCTTCTCATCTTGAGCCTTAGGGTATGTGGTTTGGCCAGCACTGAGTCTTGGATCTTCCTGTTACCTCTTCAATGCCTCCTGCCTCCGTTTAAGGAAGCACTATATTGTTTGGGAATGAGCACTGAACTCTGGGGAAAAATTCCTGAGTAAAAGCTAAACTCTTCCTGTTACTCCATTGTGGGGGGCAGAGGGGAGGCTGAAGTTGAAAAAAATAAAACCCACATACTCCCTTTGCTCTTAAAAAGACACTCTGCTCCTAACTCCCAAAATTATTCTAGAAGTTTGGAGAAGTTGCATGAACTGCAAATGTGGATTATCATCTCAACAGACTTCTCTTAGTATTCTTCTTTTCCCATGTTCTGCTTATGTCTGCATTTTCTCCTTCCTGGCACTATAGCAGGACCCCACGAGCATGCCAAATCTGCACGCCCCCCAGGGTTGCAAGCGGCCCCAGGTGTGGTCTCCCTGCGCTGTAGTCTCTCTTTGGAGATTCATGACCTTCCAGAGGCAAGACTAATGAACAGAAGGTAAATCAACCAAACCAACAACATCTTTGCTTTGAAGAGAGATCAGTCTGCAGAGCACTATGAGAAATCTGGAAACGCCTCATGGAGTTTGCTAAGCAAACAAAAACCAAATCCTGCCCAAACACAATTAGTAAAGGCACCAAGGTAAGGGCAAAGGCAGATGAACACATGGGGTGGTGAGAGCAGAGGGCCTCAAGTACGCTCCTTGCTTCAGACAGCCAGAAAGCTGTTAGCTACAGGCAATGAGGAAATGGCTAGACTTGGGGTTAAAATAATAGAGATAAGAGTAAAACCAGCAACAGTCCTATAACATGTCCTTGTTACCCAGCACATGGTTGGCCAGGCACAAAACCCTTTGCTGCTCCCTGGTCCTCACGACATGATTTCTCACTCCATTTTGCAGAAGACAGGATGAGCTTGGAGACACTATGTGTCCCATGCAAAGCCACTCAGCTTCTAGGTGTCAGAGCCTGAACACAGCCTATGTGTGCTGGCTCCGAACCCATCAGAGGCCCTGGGAGGTCATGCACATTGAACATCTTTAGAGAGTATGGTAGACAGAATATTGCCCCCCAAAGATGACTACATCCAGACCCCTGGGACATGTGAATATGTCACCTGATATGGCAAAGGAACCTTGCAGATGTGATTAAGTTCAAGATCTGAAGATGCAAGATGACGCTGGATTATTCAGGTGGGCCCAATGTAATCACAGATAGATACCCTTACCAGAGGCACGCAGGAGGGCCAGAGAAGAAGGTGTGATGCCCAAACCAGGGATCAGATCAGAGATTTCAATATGCTAAGCTACTGGCTTTGAAGATGGAAGAAGGGCCCATGAGCCAAGTGAAGGCAGTGGCCCCTAGACACTAGAAAAGGCAGAAGATCAGATTCTCCCTGAGAGTCTTCAGAAGAAATACATCCCTGCCAATATTTAAATTTTAACTCAGTAAGACCCATTTTGGACTTATGGTCCCCAGAGCTGTAAGAAAATACACTTGTGTTGTTTTAAATTACTACTAAATTTGTGGTGACTTGTTGCAGCTGTAATAAGAAAGTGCTATAGAACAGGAGGTCTAGCATGTTCAGAAGCAGAGGAATAGAGTCATATTTGTGGGTGCTAAGTCTGTTTGAAATTCTGTACATGTGTGAACTCATTCCATCCATGCAGTGGGGACCCCAACCATCTTCTGTAGATGAGTTAACTGGGGTATAGAGAAAAGACTGCTCAGTGAATAAATAAGGTGGATAAGGACCCCATGACAAGGCATTCTGACCTTAGGATCTTCCCGCTGCATGCCCTCCATCCTACTCTGATACCTGGGGGAATGACTTTCTGGAAGAGATGGGATAGGATTCACTAACCTATTTCAGTCATTAGTTGAGGGTCTGCTCTGTGCTCTTTTTTTTTTTCCCCTCCAAAGATTTATTTATTTATTTTAGAGGGGGGAACAGGCAGAGAGAATCTCAAGCAGAGTCCCTGCTGAACAAAGGGCCCAATGCAGGGCTTGATCTCACAATGCCAAGATCACGCCTGAGCAAAAAACCAAGATTCAGATGCTTAACCAACTGTGCCACCCAGGTGACCCACTCTGTGTTCTTTAATGGATTAATTTGGGAAAACTATATAATTAAAGCTGCAACCTGGAAATATCATCGGATAGAATTGGACACAACTGCGGGAATGTCTAGAAGAGGTCACGCTCCAGGATCTTGGGGAATAAGCTTGAGGTTCCAGTGAGGAAAGAAGGAAGGAAGGAAGGAAGGAAGGAAGGAAGGAAGGAAGGAAGGAAGGAAGGAAGGAAGGAAGGAAAGAAGAAAGAAAGAAAGAAAGAAAGAAAGAAGAAAGAAAGAAAGAAAGAAAGAAAGAAAGAAAGAAGAAAGAAAGAAAGGAGGGAGGGAGGGAGGAAGGAGGAAAAGCAATTGCAAAAGCACAATCCTAGAAGAGTGAGGCACAGTCAAGCACCATCTGGCTGGACATGGCAGGCTTGTGCTAGGGGGCCTCGTCCTAAAGTGGTGGAGAGATCCCTGAAAGGTTGGAGGTAGGAAGATAAAGTGTCAGACCTTGGACAGTACACTGCTTGGGAAGAATGATAGACCTGGGCTATAGAGCTGGAGAGAAGTGGATTTTTATGGGCTGAAAGATACCCCTCCCCCCAAAGATATTGAAGTCCCAACCCAAAGTACTTGTGAATGTAACTTTATTCAGAAAAAAAAAAAAAAAAAAGGTCTTTCCAGATACACAAATGAAGATGAGGCTATCAGGGTGGGCCTTAATCCAGTATGGCTGGGTCCTCATGAAAAGAGGAGGGTTGGACACACAGATGGACACACACACACACACACGCAAGAAGACCACCTCATGAGGATGAAGGCACAGCCTGGGGTGATTCCCCTACATCCAAGAAACACCAAGGATGCCCAGCAACCCAGCAGAGGCTAGGGAAGAGGCCTGGAGCAGATTCTCCTCCCCAGCCCTCAGAAGGAACCAGCCCTGACACACCTTGATGTCGGACTTCCAGCCTCCAGACTGGCAGACAGTCAATGTCTGTTGTCGAAGCCTCCAGCTTGTGGGACTTGGTTTTAGCAGCTCTAGAATACTGACACTTGGACACAGCGCTTCCCTTGAGGACAGCACGGTGCAGGACTTCTCAAAGTGAAGTCCTCTGGACACTGTGGCCAGCACAGGAGATGAGCTGGAACCAGAACCTCAGCACCACTGACATTTTGTTGCAGACGAGCACCCTGTGCTCTGTAGGATGTTTAGCAGCAATCCTGGCTTCTATTTGCTAGATGCCAGTAGCACCCCCCACCCTTCCAACCTGTAACAGCCTAGAACACCTCCAGACATTGCCAAATGCACACTGGTAGGCAAAAGCACCCTCGGTTGAGAGTCACAGGGAGAGAGATACCAAAATCATGTTTTCATTTAGTTCTGCAAATATCTATAGATCATCAGCTCGGACCTGGGTTCTGTGCAAGTGCCAAGAGTTCAAAGGTGAAGACAGAGCTGCCCCTAACCCTCAACGGGCTCCAAGTCCATGAGAATGGCTTGCAATTGACTGAGACGTTTACTGCGAATCCTACTGACAAAAACATAAAGAAAAGTTTCTGGAGATTAGAGTGCGGTTATGTAAGCTGACTTCATTTTTTTTTTTATGCATACACTGTTATTTCAAAATAAAGGCACATTTCTACTGGCCAGAGGCTATTTTCCATAATTTTCTTCCAGCATTGTTTATCCTGTATTTTTTATGAGTTTTGAGGTTATTACCAAGTTTTCAACAATCATTAGGTTGTGCCTACGACATAATTGAATACAGTTTTATTATCCCAGCAAACAGACATAAATATTTAATCCTTATACACTACCTGACAATGTATATTTTTTGGGGGGGGCTAATAAATTGCTTTTTGGGGTTGCCCATAGGGTGAGTACCTTCTGCAGACTTGCTTCGACACTGGGCCTGATGTGCTAGGAAGCAGATCAACGCCACTTGCGGTCCTAAGTGGGGTATTTTAAAGAAATGATAGAGTAACGTGTTCCTTCAGGGATGAAGTATTGCTCACTGCTGCTGATTCTATGGGGCGGTTGGCCTGACAAGCAGAAGGCACAGGATTTCTCCAGAATGCAGTTGAGGAACCCTGCAGCCGGGCTCCCGACAAAGTTCATCTTGGAAACATCAGTGTCATTGAGAGCATGTGGACACTGGCTCCACTTCTAGGGAACAGCAGCTAGCCCTCAGCTATTAATAACCTGATGTGAAACAGCGTGTTTCTCAGGTTGGGGGCTGGCTGCTGCAGATAGCACCCCCCCACCCGGGGTGTGTGAGCTCGCCTCGGGCATTTGTGAAATGCTTTCTAGTGCAGACGGTTAACCTGCCAGCTATCTGCCTTTCTTCCCTTTTTGGTAGTTTGGGGGAGAGGTGTTCTTCAAGGAGGAAGACTCTGAATAAATCGTTCAGCATGCTAGCAATCGGATTTGAAAGGGCAACCAAACAACTTCTCTTTTCTGGCTACAGTCACATCTGTTAGCTCAGAAGCAATGGCTAAGGAACAGTTGCTATTTAGCAAAAAAGGGATGAACAAATAGAGCTTGAACACCCTGCCCCAATGCAAAAAATGCTAATGCTGCAAAATAGCCTTATTGGATTTTTTTGTTTTTTAACAGCACTGACTCCCAGGGAAGAAAGTTACACCAAGTTTATTAAGTAATTCAATTTTGTACAACTTGAAGGAAGCCTCTAACTCTTTTACCATGCTAACAAGCACAGCGCCTCTGACAGACTGGCTGCCAGGGAAGTTCCATCCCTACTGTTTTTGTTTACCCAGCAAATTGTAGTTTTGTTGTCTGAGGGAATTGGGAACCAGGGAATTTGTAGAAAAGTGGAATAGAGTGAAACTTCACCAAACACAGAACAAAACAATTCTTCTCTAACAAAATTAACCACTTGGATTCCATCCCTTTAAGCTTTCTTCAGAACAAGTGGCCTCCCGCAAACGAGTTGGCCTTCCCAGCAGGTGCAAATCAGACGGTCCCTGAGAATAGAAATGCCAAGAAGAACCTGAGGGGTGAAAGAAGATGCTTCCCCATGCACTAATCAGGCCTAAGATGGATGGGTTTCATAAACTTACTACTCCAGCCTCACAGAGAATAAGGTTCAACAGCCAAAGTCCTGGGAATAATATTCTAGGACACACACATTTATGCATAATGCAGGCAGTGTGTCGGGATGGTGCTTAAACACACACGCGCATGCACACACACACAGCTTTCATTCTGACTTTTAAAAATTTCTGAGAAATAAATGGATGAAGAAATGTGCAATATTTCTATAATGGAATACTATTTAGCCCTTAAAAAGAAGGTCATCCTGATGAATCACTCTATCGTACACCTGCACCTGAAGCTAATATAACACTGTATGTTCCCTAACTGGAACTAAAATAAAAACTTAAAAATAAATAAATAAAAAGAAGGGAATCCTGCCATTTGTGACAATACAGATGAACCTGGAGGACATTAGGTTATGTGAAATGAGCCGGGCAAAGAAGGGCACATACTGTGCGATTCCACCTACACAACACAGCCAAAACATTCAAACTCACAGAAGCATGGAACACACAGTGGTTGTCAGGAGTTGAAGGGAGAGACAGATGGTGGGTTGTTCAATGGGTATAGTTTCAGTTACGTGAGATGAGCCAGTTCTAGAGTTCTGCTGTACAACATTGTGACTGTGATCAACAATAGACTTAAAAATTCTTCACTTAAAAAAAAAAAAAAATTCTTCACTTAAAATTTCGTTAAGAGTGCAGATCTCGGGCAGCCCAGGTGGCTCAGTGGTTTAGCGCTGCCTTCGGCCTGGGGTGTGATCCTGGAGACCCGGGATCAAGTCCCACATCAGGCTCCCTGCATGGAGCCTGCTTCTCCCTCTGCCTGTGTCTCTGCCTCTCTCTCCTCACTCTCTCTCTCTCTCTCTCTCTCTCTGTGTGTTTCTCATGAATGAATGAATAAATAAACAAATAAATAAATAAATAAAATTTTTTAAAAAGAGTGCATATCTCATGGTAAATGCTCTTATAAAAACAAAAACTGAAAAGCAAAACAACAACAACAAAAAAAAAAACCCAAAAACAAAAAGGCACAGGAAACTTTCAGAAGTGATAGAAATGTCATTACCTTGATTATAGTGACACATCATAGGTGAATACATATGTTTAAACTCATCATTCCATATTAAATACATCCAGGTTTGTTGTTTGTTTGTTTTCATGTATCAATTATACCTCAATTAAACCATTAAAAAAATTATCCAAGGGCAGCCCCGGTGGCGCAGTGTTTTAGCACCGCCTGCAGCCCCGGGGCGTGATCCTGGAGACCAGGGATCGAGTCCCACATCAGGCTCCCTGCATGGAGCCTGCTTCTCCCTCTGCCTGTGTCTCTGCCTCTCTCTCTCTAGCTGTGTCTCTATGAATAAATTTTTTAAAAAATTATCCAAGAAAGATCTGCAGTGCTAGGTGGGGAGGAGGCAAATAAAGACACCCCACCTTCTGCTCTCAGTCCCCCGAGGCACCTTATCCCGGTGCTGCCTCAGGTTGGGGCATATACAGGGTACATTTTGTGAGAATGTGGCTGCTCCCTGAAACTCAGACATTGGACGGACAGATGTGCTGCCAAATGGTCCCAGCCTCCTTGAATAACAAACACCCTCCACACACGGCTTGATCCAGAAGCTGCTCACTTCCAGCTTCTACTACCCTCTCCAAGTACTGAGCTCTGTTAGTTTGCAGTTCACCTGCTGGGGATACACCCTGTCTTCACTTCTCTGGCTTAGCAGTACCCCAAAACAGGGAGCCTCTCTTCCTTCCTTCTCTTTTCCATGTCCTTCATCCCTTACTTGTGTTTGCTCTGCTGTCCTCAAAACTTTCTAAACGGCATCTCTTTATTTGTGCCTTAGCAAAGGAGAACACCAGGGTCTCTGAAGGGACGCCCCCAGGGACATTTACAGAAGTTGAAGGAAACTTCCCACCAGTTTACGGGGTGAGTCCTTGTGGGGTCTCTTTCTGGAACTCACACGGACCTCATATCTCATCAAAGCGCTTTTCTTGCATAACGTATTATTCCACAGCATTCACTGGCCATGGGATGTTAAGGAATTCCAAGACAAATAAGAAACAAGGGTAGACCTCGGCAATATTTTGAAGTTAGAACGGGGTCGTGTTATTCATCTCTGCTAGAGTAGAGCAATGGTTTCCCACTGCCCCTTGCTCTGTAAGCACCAACCTCCTTACCCCAGCCAATGCCCTGGTGTCTGGGCCTGCCGACCTCTTCAGATGCAGCAACCCTTCTCTCCACTGAGCTCTCTTGGCCCCAGCCAAATTGGCCTCAATATTTCATGAAATGCTGCATGAACCCTGTGGCACCCAGATATCAACATATGGCTTCCCTCCAATCTGAAAGCCTCTTTCTCCTTTTCTTTGACAAGGGACAACCTTGTTCATCCTTTTCATGACAAGGTCACCTCCTCCAAGAAGTCCTCCTTGAAGTCCTGGGCCAGGGTCTTTTAGCACAGACTCTCATAGACCTATTTCTTATTTTTTAAAAGCTGTCATTGCAGTTTGAAGTTATATATTAAACACGGTGATTCTTTTCTTTGCGTCCCTCTTCCCTGCTTCCCTGTAAGTTCCATGCCAGTGGGGAGTAGGATCTACATCTTTAATATCTGGCACACAGTAGGTACTCCTGGCCAATATCTGATGAAGGAAGCAGTGAATGAATGCAAAATAGTGGACAATCTGGCAGGCAGTGCTACCGCCTATATTTGGTGCACATTCTTGCTGCCGTACCCTGGCGGCGTGGTGGGTTCCGAGGTTCTTTTGAAGCCTGACACGCATAGAAACTACTTCTTGGGTCTCATTATGTCCAGGAAGCCTCCCTTCTGGGTAATGCCAGAGTTCCCTTTGTTTGATGAAACACAGAAATGCCAACAGTCTTGGCGTGAAATCTGTATTAACTAAGAACAGTTTTCTACTGTTGTAAGGGACATAATGGGAACAAGAAGCAGCAATGGTACAGAAAACTGGAGTTACATGGAATTCCACAGATTGATTTCCAAAAATCAAGGCATCAAGAACCACACAGAGCAGAGCAATTAATATCCCAAGGACTAAAAGCACCACCTACCAAGTTGCAACACTCTGGGTTTCGAGCATGACACCTGATTTTATGTAGACAGATATATGCCGGCATTGAGTATGCAACTTTATATTTCCATATGTCAGGTGAAGTACAACCTTAAGCATATTCTGAATAATTCATTTAGGCAAAGGTCTGATAAACAGATGTCTGTAATGCGATACTTCTGAAGGTGCCATTTTTCTGACATGAAAAAAAATCCCTGCTTAAAAGCCAGATGGCAAATAAACCCCAGTTCATCACTTAGGCTCACACGGGGAATTCCAGCACATTTTTCATCAATTCCCACTCTATATTTAACACAGTAAATATAACAGTGAAGTATTATGTCTCTTCCTTCTCAATCCATCTCAACCATGAGTGTTAATCTCTACTGGGTCTGAGGCAGTGTTTACTCCAAATAAGCAAATGAGCTTCCATGTAACAAATTATCTCTTTGCAGAAACAACAGAAAATTCTGTATGCTCAACTGTTTTAGTTTATTGAAGATTGCTAGAAACAGATTTTGCAAAAATGTCTATTTTTCCCCCTGCAGCCTTTCACAGAATAATGGAGGAGTTGAGCATTCCATTCCACATAAACAAAAGCCTTATCTGGATTTGCTTAAATAGACATGAGCTTGCTGTTATCCTGGGCCAGGGATTATGGTCTAAGGTTGAGCCCATGCCAGGCACCATTTGACTGCTTGGGCTCTGGTTACCGTCTTCTCTGGCTGCAGTGGAGGTGTCCTGTTTGGTTTCTTGACTGGGCCCCACCAGGTGGGGCATTTCCAGTATGAAACTTCTCTTGACTTGCCATGTGGCTAAAATGTGCCCAGGGAGAGGGATGGACTTAGTGGTCAAGAAGTGATTTCACTCCCACTGGACCAAAGTCTGATCTTTCCTCTCTCCCTTCCTTCTCTCTCTTTCTCTCTTTTTTTTTTTTTTCCTTCTAGATATGTCTATCAAATACCTATGGTAGGCAGTGGGTGGGAGAAATGAATGAGACAGTCTAATGAGGAACACTGTCAATAGATCATTTACAATATAGGGAGGTGAGCACAGCTCAGGCGCATACAGTGACCATGCTGAGAACAGAACACCCAGATTTACATGATAGAGGATCGTGGGAGGGAAGTCTTTCTGGTTCTCATGAACTTTACAAGAACCTCTGAAATTGCATTCATGTGACAGGCAAATATTTTCTTAGCACCTATCATGTGCAAAGTGCTGGGGATAGAGCAGTGAACAAGACACTGTCTCATGCAGCTCACATGCCAGCGAGGAAAGCAGAAATCAACAATAAAAACACAGTGGTTAATTATCAAGCTGAAAAAAAATTATCAAGCTGTACCATATGCTGTGAAGGAAGAGGAGATGGTCTTATGAAAGAGTAGACACAGGATTCCAGTTTATATATGGATGGGAAGGCACATATATAAAGCAATATCGATTCTGAGACCTGATGAATGAATAGCACTGTTAGCCAGGTGAGGTAAAGAGAGGGGAACATTCCAGGGGAAAAGATGTGCTGTGACATTTCCCACATTGGTAGGACCGGAAGAGGTCCAAGGTGGCTCTAGATAATGAGGAAGAGGGAGCAGCAGCTGAGTGTGTCGAGATGCATGGGGGCCAGACCATGCAAGGCCATGCAGAGGCATTTGCTTCAGTTTTCACAACAATGGGAAACCAATAATGAGTTTTAAGATTGAGAGCAGGTAGTGACAACATGATCAGATGTGTGTTTGAAAAGAGTCCTTTCTTTAAGGGTGACCTTGGTAGAAAGCGGTGGTTATGGAAAGATCTACAGAGGATTTTGTGGTCATTCTGGTGGGAGATGATGACAATTTGGACTAGGATATTGGTGAAGGAGCTGCTAAGAAATGGACATGTTGAGTATATATTTTATAATGAGACGTTTGAACCTGCTGAAACAAGAAATGAATTATTCACTGATATGTTTCAATTCACCTCACAGGCTCGTTCTAACAGCATCAACAGCATCAATAATAACAGCAGAAGAAAAAACAACTCTGACCAACCTTCTATGCACTAGGGATGATTCTAATAATTGTATAAATATTAACTGATTGAATCTTCCCCATAACCCCCATACATTGGTACAGGGAGTATCCTTATTTTATAGACAAGGAAACCAAAGCCCAGAGAACTCAAATAACCTTTTTCTAAGGTCAGACCCAACTATTAAGTTTCAACATGACTCAAATGCCTGGATTCTTTGAACAGGGATGAAGAAAGCTCTCCCATTGCTAACTTCTAATCTGGACGCTGGTATCATTTACTTCTAAGATACCAGTAGCCTGCCTTTGGGTCCCTATTTCGATTAAAGGATATATATACTTCAAATAGAGAAGTATGCTGCAATTTATTCATATACAAGTTGAACACAATCACAGGCACGAGGGTAGCACAAAATGAGGGAACTCTGCAGTAAACTCCCACGTAGGAGGCAATTTGTAGATACGCTTCCACGTAATACTCAGTGAGGTGTGTATTTTTCCTCTCCTCGGCTTATGGATGAGGGAAAGGAGGCTCACAGTGTTCAGGAAGTGTGCCCAAGTTCTTACAGCTGGTCAGAGATGGAGCAGGGATTTACAACCAGGTGTCTCTGCCGACAAACAAACTCTACGCACCCAAGGCAGAGCAAGCGGCAGGCTCCGTGCTGCTGACGGGCCGACAAATGGCCACGAGCCGCTGATTGAAGATTGAAAAATTGTAATGCTTCCAGTCTTGGTGAGGATTCTGAACACAAGAGGGAATCAATGCCTGGGGCAGGAGAAAGCGCCTGCTGCCAAAGAAAAAAAAAAGAATGCAAGGAAACCCAAAAACATACACAGGAGAGCACACGTGTGCACACACACAGCTGAAAATCTCTTCCAGGAATCCTTGGGTTTTTTTTTTGGTTTTTTGTTTTTTGTTTTCTTTTTTCCCATAGCCCATTTCTCTTTATGTTGCTCTCATTGACATGAGCAATTTATATATACTGTGTAACTTTGATGGCAGGAGCCCTGTTCTCTGTTTCTTTTGTGTCTGTACTTTGTTTTTCAGTTTGTTGCAATAAATCTTTAATACGGATTGAATTATGAGTTTTTAATAATTGATAGAGCTGATTCCAAGTGCTTCCTCCTGCAGTCATATAATAAGCTGAAACTTTGGGGGCTGGGGTGCACTCGGTACCCTCATATTCTCCAACCTTTACCGTCACCTCTCTCCTGACCCCCAACACCTCCGATAGGGTCAGTGATCACAGCTGGAGACAGAGCTGGATGCCAACAGGTTGGTCAGAGGTTCAAACCACATAATAGGCTGTGAGCATTCTTAATGGCATTGGCTTCAACCTCAATTATTATGTATAATTTGGCAATGAAGTGGCAGGTCATGAGCATGGTATAGAATTTATTCATTCAATTTGTTTTTATTGAATAGCTACTAAGCATCAGGCATGGGATAAGCTTCAGAGAGACAACTCTGAGCAAAAGCAGACATGGAGCCTGTGGTTTAGAAGGGTTGCAGATATTAATGAAAAAAATCACAACACCAAAATAAAATTGTAACTGTGTTAAATGCTATAAAGGGAGAGAGGTGGTGCAGGTGCAGTACGTACATACAGCAAGGAGATAGGACTTGGTCAGACAGACACATAGGGTGGGAGGATGTGTGAAAGGGCCCCAGGAAATCTGGGATGCAGAACACAAGGGGCTGCAGATGGGAACCTGCAAGGCCAGAAAGTCATATTAGGGATTTGGTCATTTTCTTAAATGCAGTGGGAAGAAACATCACATTTTTGTCTGTGCAGGGTCATGACCCACTCAGTACAAATGTTTTCTACTACAGTATATAGACAAGCAGCAGTGGGTCTTTGGAAGCAGCCAGCCTGAGTTCGAATTTCCACTTTTGACTCTGATCGTCGCATCAGCCCAGGCAAGTTTTTTCTCAGCTTTCATTTCCTTATGTGTCCAATGGGAACAGCTCCCGGGGCTCTCAGTGCCTTTACCAGCTGTGGTCAGCGCTCAGTAAGCAAATGTGGAAATGCTCGACTCTTGGCACATGGTACTCCCCGCAGGTGTGCCGCTGCTGCTGTTGCCATGGCTGCAGTTACCATAGTGATTTCCCTCTAGATGGGTTGTCAGCTGCCCTCAGGGGGGTGGAGCACCCTTTCTTCACTTCCTTTCACTGAACACATTTCTTTTTTTTTTTTTAATATCGCCTAAATTCCCTGCCCACTTGTCACAACTCTTCTGTTGATGTGTACCATTCACCAGGCCCTTTCCTATAACACAACCACTACAACTGCACTTACATTGTGTCAATTGTGTTCAAGCCCTGCTCTGAATGCTTTAGACACACCATCTCAAAATTGCACAGGGGGTAAGTACGATTATGATCTTCATTGTATGGATGGGAACACTGATCCCAGGGAATTGCAGTAAATTGCCCAAAGTCTCACATCTGGAAAATGGCAGAGCTGGGATTTCGACCTGCCTTATGGCTCCATAGTGCTCACTTCCAAAAGAGCTCATCCTCCTTTCCTTGAAATGCAGTCCACTTGTGTATATTCTCGTGGGTCTCCATAATCATGTTTTATTTCCTTATCAATCCTCCTCCTTTTCACAAAACACTGATACTGTCAAGGATGTATAAATCTGGATCTCCTCCCTTTCTCTCCCTCCTCCTCCTCCTCTTCCTTCATTTCCTCCTTCTTCTTTACTTCTCTGACCATGGGTTCTTCTCCTTATCAATCTCATGCAGTTGTCTTGTAGAAGCCATCGGAGGAATGGGTAGATTGCTTCACAAACCCTTGTTTATCCAGCAGGGAAAAATATATTTAGAACAACTAATGGCAGAGGCAGAGGAACAGGGTAAACCAGTTGGTTCTTCCACTCCCTGACTCCCATTCCATGTTTACTAAATCAAGATATTCAGGGGAGGGAGGAGGCCTAGTTCTATATTTTCTTTAAAGCTACCAGAGGATTTGAGAAGATAGAAACCACTGGGATATATAATCTTGGATGTTTGGACTTGCTCTTTCTTTCCTAGAATGTTAAAAGAGTAGATAGTTTTACTCATATATACCTTTTTTTTTTTTTTTTGTATGCTTATTCTCTGAACTGAACTTCTATGGATGAAAGGACCAGGTGTTTTTGTTTTGTCTTTGATATTGGTTTGTGCTTTTTTTTTTTATGGCATTAGATCATTCTAAGGTTTGTTTTACTTGTTTGTTTTAATTTTATCTACAGCCAGCATTTAAAGCTAGTGAAAAGTGTGAAATACACTGACATTTTTAAGTGGTAATTTTCAGAGTCTTTGTTAGTTCTGGAAGGGTGTGTGTTGCAAATTCTAGATGGAAAACATTTGGAAACACTGAGACATTTAATTTTAGCTGAGTGAGCCACATGTTACTTATGAAACATCTATTTTGAGAACTGCAGCAGAGAATTAAACCTGACACTTCTTATTCTGGTCTACTACCTTCACTGATAAACAAAATAAAATTACAAACACAGGGAAAATGGCTTTTAAGGATACTAGGGAAAAAATGAAGTAAAGGAGCTTCATCTAAATGGATGCAATCTGGTTGTAACTCTTTTTTTTTTTCTTTTTTTCCTATAAAAAATCCTTAGTTAATTCATGAATATTTTAGTGGGATCTAAGATGTCAGTTTAAAGTTTAATGAAATTGTATTTAAGACACCAAATAGAGCCAGGATTTGGAAGCAGATTCCAGAAATACTTTTTGTCTTGGGGTATCCATTGGAAGTACTGCTAGCTGGGATGGACGGCGGGATATGAACACATCTATGAGATAGATCCCCAGACTCAGGATAAGAGAGAACATGGGCATAGATCGAGGAAAAAGCTCTCCAAGTTGGAGAATGAGCAAAAGAGATCTTCTGCTCCAGCAATTTGTGAGGTTGACTCAAAGTCACCCAGGGCACAGTCCCATCTAGAACATCTCAATGGTCCTGAGTCTCTTTTTACATGAACAGCCTCCCCCATGGACAAGGGATCTCTAAACAAACATCAAACAGCCTCTTGGAAGTAGAGGCATCTTAAGAAATTGTGTTGAAGTGTCCAGTGCTGACTTTGACAGAATAAGCAGTAACGGAGGGTATGAGGGTTACCTGGGAGGAGGAAGGAGGAGATGGAGATAAACACGGCTAAAAGATAAATATATAGTTGACAGACAGTTGGAATGAGAACCAGATAGAAGAGACTGTCCATATCTCTCCATATCTCTCTTTATCTATCTATCCACCCATCCATCCATTCATCCATCCATCCATCCATCCATCCATCCATCCATCCATCCATCTCTCCAGCCAGCCAGATAGCCAGATAGCATTATCCAGAAGGAGAAAAACCATTATCAAGAGCTATGCTTTAGATATGAGTGGAAGATACAACTCTTGGTTTAATTAGCATGTTCTCTCTAAAGCCATCCTCTGGGTCAGCTCTCTATCTGTGATAACTTATCTTATCAGACTATCTAAATTTTCCCCCATGCAGTCTATTCCATTGACCCTGCAATATTAAGCACGCTCTTCTCAGTAGTTACAATTATTAGGTACCTAGAAAGAAAACTTGTCACCAGAAGTTACATTCATTTTGGTACTATAGTAAAAGCAATTCATTAGAAATAGTACTGAAACTATATTTTAGTTTCCACATTAATTAAGTGCTGGCCTGGTCATCTCAGGCCAATGTTATATTGGAGGATCAAGCTTATAATTCTCTGTTTTCATCTTGTATAAAAATCTGAGAAAAGGGGTCTAAGATTCTGTGGCCAAAAGTGACTGGGCCACATGGATCTGATTTGCTTTGGGGTTCTATTCTATGAGCTCAGCATTATTCCCTGATTATCCATACTTACAAAGTACCTCTACATCACCCAGCTACAAGGATTGTGGTTTATTAAAAAAAGACCTTTCAATGAATCAATTAATAAAGGGTAAAGTTTAGGGATATAGAAAGGCTTTTTTTATCTTGTGCTTTGATAACGTGATGACACTTTTAGATGACCTGCATGAATTTGGCCTCTATGACCTTTAAAAAAATTTATTTATTTAGAGCAACAGAGGAAGTGTGAATGGGGAGAAAGGCAGAGGCAGAGAGAGAGATAATCTCAAGCAGACTCCACACTGAGAGCAGAGTCCAGACAAACACACACACACACACACACACACACACACACACACACAAGCGAGAGAGACACAGAGAGTAGAGAGAAAGAGAGAAATTGAGAGATGGTGGGAACTCTGAGAATGCATATTTCTGACATTCTCACTTCCAAACTAAACCTTATAAACCCCACTGGACTTCACTTTCAATCTTTGGATTTTGAAGAGATTGTCCTTGTTTCCTTATGATAGACCCTCTTCTAATGGAGCTATATTTAGAGAGATCCTGTTCCTTACCATCAAAGAGCCTTGTCTGAAATACATCCAATTACAAAGTTCTATTATTAAAAAGGCTTGCAGGAGCTCTCTGAGAGTTCTGCTTGGCCAAATGACACTGGTTTTGTATGAAATTGCAATAGGAGGGGTCACAAGGAGAGCCCCCAATCACCAACTGAAAACCTTATGGATGTGGAGAAGGTTTCATTTTATTTAGAGGAAGTAAAGAAACATGATCTATCTCGTCCACCTGGCAAATTCACACCAGTATAACAGAAAAGTCCACATAAGCAACACAGAAGATTCTCCTTTTCAGCCTATCATGAAGCAGAGTCAAAATGCAAATGGTAAACAGGAACAGTCACAGTTGCTTCTCAGAGAATCAAGCTGCTGGAAAGAAAAGCAAGGAAAAGGAGCTGGGACCTGATGCAGCCATTCATCACAGTGCAGACCTTGCTGTCCACTGAGTGGCCCATCATGGTACCAGACAAATACACCAGACACGGGCTGGCTTAACCTTTACTCTGTTGTGGGCCGTGGGATCTTGCTGAGATGCTAGGTTTAAGACTGCACTTCCATGCAGTGTCACCTTTTGCATGCAGATGAATTAGAGTAAATATTAAATATTCCCAAAAAGAAAACACACACACACACATCATATTAACAGTTTGTTAAAATTTGCAGCGATTAAGCAAGAAAATTAATGCTACCAGTTTCTGCAATCTGGAACAGCAGTGTTGAGGAATGCTATGGGGGAAGTAATGAGAAAATTAACAATCAAAGGGAAAGAAGTAGGGGAACTAATAAATAAGGCTGGATTTGGAAGGTTATAGCTGATCTCTCTCCCTCCTTTCCTCTGTCTTCCTCCCATTCTCTTTCGCTCTCTCTATCTCCCTCTTTCATTATCAACATGGTGGTTGTAGGTAGAAGAAACTTCTGGTTTGGGGAGTCAGGCAGACCTGTATTTGCTTCCTATATCTTACATCAATTGACAGGTTGACGAACTATTCTTAAGTTTCCATGTCCTCATTAGAGATAATGTCATCCGTCTTGCTAGGTCTCTGTAAGTTGGAGTCCCCAGAGACATAAAATATCTAGCAGAGCTCCTGGTTCATATCCTGTAATTTGTAGCTGCTACAAATACTGTCACAACCATTATTATTAATAATAAAAAGGAATGTATTGGCACCTATAATGGAATGCATCAGCATGCCTTAATTGAAAGTTCCTAATGAAGGAATGGCTGCTGGAACAATGCCTGGCTTGGAAAGAGGAAACATTCATTATGTGACAAGGGAATGGTACATCGAACTGGAGCTGTCCTCAGAAAGTTCACAGTCTTAAAGGGTCAGAGGCACAGATACCCAGGTGAGGCAGACAAAATCTAGACAGTAAACACAAACATGGGCAGGCAAGAGTCTGTTCTCAAGGATTTTCAACTTCTCACCTCCCAGACTTCACACTTCCTACTTAAAATCCCATCAAGTCTGCTAATTGTTCTTTTCACTCATGCCAGGGGTCCCAGTAACTTCTCTAATAGGACAGGAAGTGGGTGTAGATGGTTAAAAACTTTAAATCAGGTGGCAAAAGTGACTGCTTTCCACTTGGAAGAAGCCAATAATATGGGAAACTACTTTAGCAATTTGGCCAGGAGACTGGATGGAGGGAAACGTCTCTGGATGGGAACCACAGATACTATAACAATGACCACAGTGATGATTCTTTACATTTGTCTATCATTTTGTCATCCAAAAAACCCAGTCACACTTTCTCCACTTTGGCTTTCATAACAAAGTTTGTAGGGTATAAGAAGGCCCGCCACAGTTTGTTTTTTTTCCCCAAATTCCAGTCATTTGCTATACCTTTAATTTTTGCCATATCATCTTGCTACCTATATTATTATTTACTTGATATTTTTCTTTATCTCATTCTTTACATTGGACATAACTTGTTTTTTTAATGTATAAAAGCAACTACTCACATTAATGGGAAGCTACTGCATATATCTGTATAAATATGTACAAATCGGCCTTATTATATTCTAGTTATTATTGTTATCTTTTAACATCTGTGGATATGAGGCTCTTTGGCTTGTTCCCTTGTTTAAGTCATCCCTACCCCCAACATGGGACCTGAACTCACAATCCTGAGATCAAGAGTCGTGTGCCCTACTGGCTGAGCCAGCCATTTTGAATGCCAGAAGATACATTAAAAGAGAACTGGGAAGGGAATCGTTTTCTCATGAGGCAACATGATGTTATATACTGAGGAACACCTAAAATAAACTTGAAGAACTCTTAAAATCTCAGCCACCCTTTGGCAAATGTGGGATTTGGGGACTGAAATGGCTGGCCCAAGATTATCCAGAGCAATTTTTTTTAATTTATTTTTTATTGGTGTTCAATTTACTAACATACAGAATAACCCCCAGTGCCCCTCACCCATTCACTCCCACCCCCCGCCCTCCTCCCCTTCTACCACCCCTAGTTCGTTTCCCAGAGTTAGCAGTCTTTACGTTCTGCCTCCCTTTCTGATATTTCCCACACATTTCTTCTCCCTTCCCTTATATTCCCTTTCACTATTATTTATATTCCCCAAATGAATGAGAACATATAGTGTTTGTCCTTCTCCGACTGACTTACTTCACTCAGCATAATACCCTCCAGTTCCATCCACGTTGAAGCAAATGGTGGGTATTTGTCATTTCTAATAGCTGAGTAATATTCCATTGTATACATAAACCACATCTTCTTTATCCATTCATCTTTCGTTGGACACCGAGGCTCCTTCCACAGTTTGGCTATCGTGGCCATTGCTGCTATAAACATCGGGGTGCAGGTGTCCCGGCGTTTCATTGCATCTGTATCTTTGGGGTAAATCCCCAACAGTGCAATTGCTGGGTCGTAGGGCAGGTATATTTTTAACTGTTTGAGGAACCTCCACACAGTTTTCCAGAGTGGCTGCACCAGTTCACATTCCCACCAACAGTGTAAGAGGGTTCCCTTTTCTCCGCATCCTCTCCAACATTTGTTGTTTCCTGCCTTGTTAATTTTCCCCATTCTCACTGGTGTGAGGTGGTATCTCATTGTAGTTTTCATTTGTATTTCCCTGATGGCAAGTGATGCAGAACATTTTCTCATGTGCATGTTGGCCATGTCTATGTCTTCCTCTGTGAGATTTCTGTTCATGTCTTTTGCCCATTTCATGATTGGATTGTTTGTTTCTTTGGTGTTGAGTTTAATAAGTTCTTTATAGATCTTGGAAACTAGCCCTTTATCTGATATGTCATTTGCAAATATCTTCTCCCATTCTGTAGGTTGTCTTTGAGTTTTGTTGACTGTATCCTTTGCTGTGCAAAAGCTTCTTATCTTGATGAAGTCCCAATAGTTCATTTTTGCTTTTGTTTCTTTTGCCTTCGTGGATGTATCTTGCAAGAAGTTACTATGGCCGAGTTCAAAAAGAGCAATTTTAATATAGCTCATCAGGTGTCTATCAAGCAGCCAGTAGGTATAAGGTGATGCAGTAGGTGCTGATGGAGAGAGGGTGAGCTTGTCGGTGTGAACTGGCACTCGTCCCATCCTCCAAAGTCTCGGAGACTGCCTGGGCGTTGGACAATAAATCCAGCAAATACTAAACATTATCACTTAAGACAGGTTACGTTGCACCGCACTGACAAATGACCCTAACTGATAGTAAATGCTCATTTTCCCTCTTGGTGCACATCTATCTCGGGTCACCTTCAGTTTGGCTCCGCGCTCTCTTCTCTCTGGGACTCCAAATCGATAGAGCATCCCCTATCTAAAGACATCACTGGTCTTACTGCAGGGGGAGAAGAGATCAAAACGAGGCACACGCTGGCTCTGAAATTTTCCACTTAGAAATTACATGCATCATTTCCACTCATAGGTCATTGACCAAAGCAAGTCATGTGGCCAAGGGTGGTGGGAATGGGGTGGGAGAACAGAACCCCCTAGAAAGGAAGGCATGCAGAGAGAGAAGCTCAGGAAGGAGCAGTGAATATTCTGAGTAATACCACAGCCTACCGAATATTACAGTAGTGGCATTGAGATTTGAACCCAGGCTTTCTGGAATTCTTGCCCATTGTGGTATCCCCATTACTGACCTGTTTCAGTAGGAAGAAAAATGCAGCACAATCTGAGCACACATACACACACTTCTCTGCAGAACGGCTTACAATCTATGCGAATGACCAGAGTGGACACCTTCACATACCTACCGCAGGTTACTTAGGAGGTTCTACGTACTTGACAGGCAAAGGAATCCGGGTGCTAAAATGATTCTTTTAACCAAAGGATAAGGTTGCAGAATAACACCACATGCATTCTCAGGAGCCCACCCCCCTTTTGCTTTTCTTAAGAGTCCTTGGATATTAGAATATAGGGGACTTCTGGGTCACAAATAATTTAACTACTGACCTGCAAGGAAGAGCAGGATGAACCAGAAGACCTCTAAAATGCACTTCCAACCCTGTGGATCTGTGATATTTTACCCAGAGGACAAATAGCAAATAAAAACTATGTGGAGATAAAATTTCTTGGGTAGACGGATAGCGCAATTGCAAGGGAATTTAATTTCCCCCTGAACCAAAAATGAAACCCAAGACAATAAGTGTCTATATAAAGAGAACATTGCTTCCTAAATGTTGACATCAGTAAGCTCTTTCCACTCCAAGTTTGGATTTTTGCAGAAAAATGAAAAAGTTTTCAAACTGCTTCAGCCCTTCGGGTTTGCACTGCCCATCCATGAACACCTTGGAGACGAGGGAACTTTGACTGTCAGGACATAAATTTATAAAGCGTTATTGTCCCTTATTTTCTTTTGATTTCTTTTTATTGGTTTTACAGAAGTTAATTATTTTTCAGTAAAGAAATAAAATGTTCAGAGTGTGACAAGTACTGCCTAATGTTCTTGGATTCTGAATAGAACCTGTTCTTCAGGGAAATGATTCCAAAGCTTAGGAGTTTCACTCAAAATCATATTAATTGCTGCGGAGCACCTACTCCGTACCAAACATACAGGCGACAGACGCCCCAAACTGAGGAGGAGCTGTTGATAAAATGATGACTCCAGAAAGAGAGTAAGAAAAATAAATCATTCAAAAATCATTTTACTAACTTCATGAAGGTCTTCATAGTGACATGGAAAAACTATAAAAAACAAAACAAAACCATGTGTGTGTATTTGTGTGATACATAAATAATCATCTACTACTCATAATGAGTGGGTCCAAGGATAGAAGAGGCCAGAAAAGGCTATGCAAAGTTTAGGGAATGATCATCATTTTTCAGGGAGGCTTCTGTTGAGATTGCCTCATCCTTTCTGCTTCTCAAAATCACACTGAACCTGTAACCAGGGTCAGTCTTTTCAGCATCAATATCCTTTTATCATGCCACCTCACTCTGAAACGTCGTTGGTGATAACACAGATGTTAAGCTGGAGGTATTAAGCTACTTTGTAGTCTCCTCTCGAGTAATAGAATTGTAGGTTCCAGAGGAAAAGGATGCAAACATTACAGAAGCAGTAAGAACAAAAACAGCAAAACCAACAATATAAATGGAAAAGAGGACCATGAGTCTGCTGTGGGGCATGTTGATTTTGAGACTGCAGGGAAAATCCAACTCCGAGAATATGACCAGAGAGCAGGTTCACCAGCATATCAATGGTAATCAAAATTATGGGAGTGATAAAACTGTCATGAATAAGAAAAGACCATTTCTTTTGTTTTGTTTTAAATTGACTAGAACAGAACAGCTTTGCTTCAGCAGACACCTGACCACACTGGCTAATAGACCAAAAGTGGGGGATTTTCTAAAGCTTATTTAACTTTCATTTCTGACACACCATATTTCATTGATTTCTAAGGTATTCGCATTTTACATTTTATATCTTGGAAACTGGGATGCTTTTCTAATTAATGGTGGGACATAATTTATTTTGCAGCATCTTTTTCTTTTTTTCTTTTCTCAGTAGTAACACACACACCACACACACGTCCAAGACGTTTCGACTGGAAGTCAACAGCATCTCTGATACATGCAATCCAGGTAGTAACTTTTACTTTCCTCAAATAAATATGGTTTTTAATTCTACAAGTGGTTTTAACTACAAGTGATCAGGAGAATTTTTTTTAATTTTATTATGGTGTTTATAATGTCAATATTTGTTCATCGGTGTTGCATTGTGAAAACAGGACCCACTCCTTGAATTTCTTAAAAGTAAGAATTGCAAGACTGGTATAATTCACCATTCTGGACCTTACAGTGAGAGCCTCAGCATCAAAAGGCAGGACGGAGCGGAACTGTTATTGGAATTTGCGATGGAAACTCCAGACCAGTGGTTCTCACACTTGGGCACACATCAGCAGCGCCTGTGGGGCTCAGTGAACACAGATTCCCAGCTGTGGCCCTAGAGTTTTTGACTCAATCTATCTAGGATGGGGCCGGAGAACATGCATTTTTCACAAGTTCCCAGGTGATGCTGCTGCTGCTGGTGGTCTGGGGAGCGCAGCCGGAGAACCGCGGCTCTAGTTTGCTGGGGTGGTGGGTCCGTGGTCATTGGACATCAGGAGAAGAAGGAGAGGTGAGGTCAGAGCTTTAGAGTCTCCCCAACTCTGCTTCAGTCAAAGCAGTCTTGTTTTTATCTGCCTTGGTCTCAGAGTCTCCATGAAATCTCACACTAAATAAGTTTTGCTGCTTAAATTTTTAAGTGAAAATCACTATTGGCATTGGAAGAACTAACATTTTAGGATAGGACAGGTCTGAGCTGTAATGCCAGTTTCATCATTTAGTACTTTAAAAAATATCTGGAAAAAAAAATATCTGCATTTCAGTTCTTTTTAATCTCTCCAAGATTGGGGTAAGAAGATGTATTTGAGGTTTGGAACTAATGGACACACAACCCTTAGTAGCTAGAGCGTCCTGCATACTGTAGGTCCTTAACACTTTGTAGCCACTGCTATGATAAGAATAGAGTTCTGATCCCCGAAGGCAGAGACTTTACTGTCTTCACCCCTTCTGTAAATGTGTGTTCACTTGCAGTGACCGAGGACAGAGCATCTGTTGTCAACTGACTTTAGAACAGCCTGCCAGTTCCCCGGCCCTGGTTAATCAAGGCTCAGAGCTGCAGTTGGGTCAGTACCCGGGGTTTTTTGGAAAGCTGGACGCACACTTACTGCCTCACTGCCTCTGGGCCTCTGGCATCTGGAGCGCGGCTGATTGTCAGCTATCCAACAATCATGCCCTGTGGGCAGAGGGAGCCTCCGAACCAGCTTCTGTCTGCAGCAGCTCTGTTCGGTTCAGTACCAGACACCTCTCTTCCTCTGCAGTTCATTACAGGTGCTTGCATAACACGGCTGCCAGATACTCAGCAGTGCATGCTTAAGAGGATCTGTTTGTCACCCCCTCCTTGTGTGTGACTCCCCAATTTTCACTATTCCCCCATCTGCTCAGTGCTTTGGAGCTCAGCAAGCGGCAACATCATTTACACTTAGGGTAAAGGCGTTGCCTTCTAACGTAAGTCTAAGCTTTTATTAAAACCATTTAACATGTTGGCTATCAAAAGAACATGCTTATTTTTAAAAAGAGAAAAAATAATAATAAAAGAAAGGAAGGAAGGAAAGGAAAGGAAAAGAAACCTCTCCATTTAAACGTGCTTTCAGCTCACAGCATCTTATGAAGTCTATAGAAAACTTTTGGACTCTATCGTTCTAAGAAACTATTTTATCTCATATTGGAACAGCCTGGATGTAGGAGGCAAGGTTTCAATACTTACTACAAAGATAGAAATCTAGCTCTGAGTTCTCAACACAGAGCAGAACAGCTTGAGGGTGTTATTTCAATATTTTCCCTCAAAGGTAAGCTGCGTAGTTACATATGGCATCTGCCTTAGGAAGATCCTTTTTACACAACAAATTATAAGTAAATACTCTTGCAGATGAGTGTCTACGGGAGAGAGTCTAGTGAAATCAAATAAAACTTTCCCAATGTCTATGAACTGACGCACTAATTAAATTGGTTGGTCTTTGAAATTTGTGACTTTAAAGGCTGTGATTTAGTTGATTATATGCTTCTATTAAAAATCGACCTTATTAACTTATTCCAATCCCCAGAGGCTCCAACAGTATCGCATTAAAGCAAGCAAGAAGAAGGGCTACAACTTAAAAAAAAAAAAAAATCCAAAATGTAGCAAAGCCAGATTTCTAAGCTAAGCACTTTCTATTGCTTGGGTTCAGACCATAAAATGTATCTTTAATATAAATGGCTACATCCCCACCTCTGCCTTAACGACCTGCTTGATATATACTGTAGCCATTCATATTAATTACATCATTAATAATGGTTTCTTAGAGATGCCATCTATGAATACAGGGATGTCAGGAGACGTATGGGTCATCGAGAGTATCTGCAGATCAGCCTTAAGGAACCAGATCCTCACCTTTAGAAATGGCCATTTGTTGATGGCTAAGACAAGACAGGAATATGCTTAAGTCTTTCAGGCTCAATTCATAAATCCTGCTGGGTCTCCTAGAGAGTGGGAAGGGAGAAGAGAAGAGGGATAGGCGTAAAGTCTGAAACAGAGGATGAGTGCCCCCAAGAATATCAAAGACACCCTGGTATTGTGTTTCTATCTGCCTGAGGGACTTGTCTGCATGGCCGTCTGCTATTACTTTGGACTCTAAATATTCCAAACTGAATACTATGGGTACAGCCAGTGGCCACCTGCCATATACTAGATACTGATGCAAGTTGTGTACATTCCTGATCTCGTTTAATCATCACAAATACTCCTGTGAGTGTACAGAAGTTCCACTTTATATGATAAGCTGGGCAGATGGAGAATCAGAGAGGGTAAGTCAGTTAACTGAGGCCACACAGCTGATAAGGGTAGCCCAGGAGTGAAACAGAAGGATAAGACCCAGAGTTCATGCTGCTGTCCCCTGAGGTCTCTCACACTCTCCAAACCTCTTCTCCTGTCTTCTCCCCATAGTGGAGGCAGGAGATTGTTTAGTTTGGCTGGACCAAAGAGGCCAGAAAGAGAGTAGTGGATAAGAGACAGAATTAATGAGGCATCTAGGATCATGAGCAGCTTTGATTTTCCTGCTAAATAATTTAGGTCTGAACCTGCAGGGAATAGGGAGCCACTGAAATATTAAGCAGGAGGACTGACATCACCATTTTTCCACAACCCTGTCCAGAGATGTTGGCAATTCTGGTTTTCTTTTCTTTTCTTTTCTTTTCTTTTCTTTTCTTTTCTTTTCTTTTCTTTTCTTTTCTTTTCTTTTTTTTTTTTCACTCCCTCCATGTTCACTATGTAACCAGGTTCCCATCTCTTTATATAACATGTCAAGGAACTAGTCAAGAGGCTGGATCTGAATTCTGACCCCACTGGCAACCCCAGCTGTGTGACCCTGCACACATTCCTCAGCCTCAGTTTCTTGTTCTATAAAATGGGGTTGATAAAATACCCACCATTTGGGTTGTTTTTAGAGTCAAGTCCATAAGGTCATGTCAGGCCCATGGTAAGCACCAGTGAGTGTTACAGGCTGAACTATGCCTCCTCAAAATTTATACATTGAAGTCCTAACTCCCAGGACCTCAGAATGTGACTTTATTTGGAGACAGAGTCTTCACAGAGGTAATCAAGTTAAAACAATTTCATTAGAGTAGTCTCATCTAACATGACTGGTGTCTGTATATGAAAAAAAAAAAATGGAGCACAGACCTATATAAAGGGAAGATGATCTGAAGAGACACAGAAGACAGGCATCTGTAAGCCCAGGAGAGAGGCCTGGAACAGTCTTCCCCATGGTCCTTAGAACCAATCCTGATTTTGGACATCTAGCCTCCAGAACTAGGAAATAAAAATTGGTTTCAGCCACTCAGTTGTGGTACTTAGTTATGGCAGGCCTGGTCAACCAATACACTAAGTGCTAGGTATCTGCTCCTTCTTTTGCTCTCTATCTATGTCCGGTCTTGAGAAGCTTATATCTGATTCATGCTCAGCCTCCTACTGTCCTCCTTGCCTCTGAGCCCAGGAGAGCAAATGGATTTCATCCTGTGAACCAGCTCTGCTCATCTGCAGTCTGCATTGAGAAGAATAGTCTGAGGCCAGCTCACACTCAGTGGGTAAAATGCCCTAATTGATTAGCAATGTCTGCCACAGGCACAGTGGGGGAAGGGTGAGGGTACATACTATATATTTCTCAACCCTGTTCTAAAGCTTTCATGTGTGTGTTCATCTTGAAAAAAAAAAAAATGACCAGAGGAAGTCTCCTAATGTAGCACTTAGATTGTTTTATCACTCTGCTCAAGAGCTTAGAGTAGTTTATTTCTGCCAACCACGTAAAATGCATACACTTTGCAACTGCAAAAATATTTAGGCATTCACTCATTCATTCATTGCAAGAACTAATAACAACCTCCCCCTAGAATATCACATGGCCTCACTTCTCACCTAGTTGTCATCACCATTGCTTAGCCTTATTTGAGTTCATTTCTTCTCTCACCCTGGCTCCTCTAGTTCACATCTTTGAAGCTTTCTGAGCTAACTAGTAAGGGTCCACAACTCCTCCAACTCTGATTTGAAAAGCCCCCAGGTGGGTCACATGCCCATCCTAAACCAATCACCAACACAGAAGAAGAACAAAACCTGAATGGCTAGGCCAAGTCACATGTTCAGTTCTGCAGCCTGAGCCCTAGGCTATGGTAAGTGGGGAAGGGACTCTGCAACTCAGGTTGTGGTCCAAAGCAAAAGTTTCTCTCTGCCTCCCTCAACTACCCAGCCAATCTCATTGCCCATTTATTCTCTATTCTCTCTCCCCCTGTCTTCCTTCCTACCCTTCCTGGCATGTTGCTATCCTGGTTGCATAAACTGGCTCTCTCTTATCCCCTAAAGGGTCCTACAGATTTAGGTGAAATATTCTATGAGCAGATAGCTGTGAATCTATCACTAGCTACTGGCAAAAAATAACTTGGTAGCTTAGGAGATAATCAAAATCCCTTTGGAGCTGTTGGACCTGAAAGAAAATTCAGTTGAGTGGATGGAGGGAATAAAAGGTACTTTAAGTATGAAAGATCTACAATATGTTAGAAGATTAACAGATAAATAGATGGAAAGAACTATAGGATGGGATTGGGCAGATAAAAGACTGATTTGGCAAATCCTTAAATAATAATCTTTTAGGAAATCATCAGATCTGAGTGTGAGTCAAGATTGCACATTCACAGATAATTCAAAATGTCTCGAGCCCCTTTGTAGATTTAACAATGAACAGAACAGAGACAGCAATTAAGCTTCCACGCCATAGTCAACTCTGAGAAAATGGTAGTGGCTGCCATGAGCACTGTGTTAAGAAGGATTCAGAGGTTCTGCTTACTTGCACCAAAAATAAATGTTATGATTAAACATAGATATATGGCATGGGTAAATGGAATAATGCAGCTGGGCCTTATTTTACCCTCCTTAAAACATCTGTTGACAAATTGTTGTTTGTAGATAATGGTTTTCTGAACAATGACCATGAGACTTATGATAAATCTACTTGAAAAATTAATCATATAATTAACCTATCCCTCACTTTGTAGTGTGTACGCCAGTGGAAATGAAGATAGTCATGGGGCCCATCTCTAAATGATATGTACACGGATAAAAGCAAAGGGAAACCTCTAATGGTTAAGCACCACACCACCCAAAGAATATCAACACGTACAGAGAGGCACTGGAGGATGGTTTTCTTTTGAGAGGGATAGAGCTAGATGAAAGATGGGGGAATAAGGGACAGAGAAAGTGAATAAAGTTAGTCATGGGAGATAAAATTTAAGGCTTACCATGTTGGGCTGCCATTCAGGAAACAGGCTGATGTGGTGATAGATAAATGCACTAGAAACCAACTCAACAAAAAATCAATTCACTGAATAGTAATAAAAATGTTACTGGAAAACTGATTAAAGGTATTAATATTCTTATGATTATTTTGTCAATGGTTTGTCAGTCCCATTCAGAGGAAGATCAACTTGGACACATTCTCACTTCACACAACGTAGTGTGTCCACATACTCAATGATTTCTATGTAAAATCATGAGGGGGGAGGAGAGAAAGAGGGAGAGGGAGAGAGAGGAAAATTAGCTATTAGTCATTGGCTTTCTGAGAACTTCTTAAAAGAGTGGATTGAAAGACCATGATCAAAGGATTTAGTAATCTGGTCTCCACCTATTAGTAATTACATGACCTTATGCAAGTCATTTTATTTATCTGAATTTTTAATTTCCTTATCTGTAATACAGGAGGAAAAAAATCCTACATTCTAACTTCAAAAATGCATTGGGAGACTTGTCAGAGATCACTTCTCATGTCTCTCTGCCCCTCAAGCCCAGTGCACATTTGTCCAGACACTCATTCTAGAGTTTGTGAGAAATCTAAATCTTTTCTTAAGATTTCTGCAGATTGCCAGATGCTTACACTCTCAAGGACATACTCTGTTTACATTTCTTGCCCTCACGGTGTTTTTGCTCTTTTCTTGCCCTCTTGCTGTTATGAAGTTACTTTTGGATTAAAATTAACCTTAACATGAAATGCAGTCCCTTTCCTTGACAACACACAAGCAAAATGTTTGTGTAAGTACCTGGCATGATAGATAGATAGATAGATGATAGATAGATAGATAGATAGATAGATAGATAGATAGATAGATAGATAGTCAGTCTGATACACATGCCATGTATATCATGATATATACATCAGTCAGGATAAGCCAACTAATGCTGTGTAACAAATGACTCCAAAAGTCTCAAGCGCTTAGACAAAAGAGAAGCTAGTTTCTCATTCATATGACATGGCCATCATGGATTTGGTGGAACAGAGGGAGAGGAGCTTGCCCCGCTAAGTCTCTCAGGGACCAAGAGATGAAGGCGTGAAGGAAGAAACACCAACTCAAGTATTTTTGGTGACTATGCCAGGGGGAGGAAGAAAGACATTTACAAAGACTTGCATCAGGAATAAAATGTTCCAGCATTTGTCATTTTTATTTATAGCGTGGTGGCCAGACTAGTCGCATGGCTCCATTTGAACCACAAGAAGGTTAGGAAGTGCCTGGCAGAGAGGTGAAGCAGAATATTTGGTGATGAGCCCTCATGGTAACCACATACTATTTTGTAGGGGGAACTTGAGTTTACATGGCAGCAAAAAACACTTCAAACATTAGGCATTGTTACTCCTAGAAGGGCACTCACACCCCCCACCATGTTGTTCAGCCATTCACCTCTCCTATCCCCTCCTCCCCTAATGTGACTTGTAGCCCACTCCTTCTGAGAAGCAAAAGCATCCTCAAATTCCTCTTCTTTGCCTCTGTAGAGTAACTCAGATCTCTGCAGCCTTTATACTCTGACTCAGTTCCGGAATGCTCCTAGCTAAGCCAGGGCTCTGTGTAGGTTTTAAAACTAGCATTTGCAAGAGCCTGTTGAAGTTTTTAGTCTGGAGCCAACCCTCTCTGTATGTTCTTTGGGTTGGCATTTTTAAAGACTGGAAGAAGACAGTTAAGTGGATTATGCTTCCGGTTTTACAACCACATGGGACTGTGTATGTGGAAGCAGTGTGTGCCGTTTGAAGTCCTATGGAAAGAATTCCTACCATTTGGGTGACTTCTTTGAAACTCTAGTTTTCTCACTGTAGAAAGGGAATTACAATTTCTACTCTGACCACATCCCTGTGACCCCGCACAACAAAATGCTTCATAAACTCCAAAGCAGTATGCAAGCACAAGGCACGGATAGCATTGCAGACAAGACTTCCATTGCAGCAAATTCAGTTTTCCCAAATTCCAAGCACTGAGCAATATTGCTCTTACTTCCTGCTGGTTACAGTAAGTAAGTATTTTGTGGTCTGATATCAAGTGGAAGTCAAGCTTCCCCACTACTCAGGTTTTGTCTGTCTCTGTGATTTAATAATAGGGTCCATATTGGAAGATGATGCAGTTTTGTCAGTTATTAGAGAATTACATTTTTGTGTTCTGCTAAAGGGAAGTAAAGATTAGCTCTGCCAGATGCACACATGAAACGAGATAGAGGCACACCTCCAAGTCAACACATCCATCTTTCTCCAGGACGTGTCAACATGTGGGACTTATGAAATATGGACTGTGTTAAAAATGTTAAATGAACTTTTTAAACACACAACCAGTGCAGGAACAAAATCCCCTTTTTTCTATTGTTTGTTTTTGCTTACTGTTGGTTGGTATTATTTTTCCTCAACTGGACTATCTGTGCTTGTTAAGCATCGGTAAATGGCCAGTTATGAGGCAAACACAAAATATACGTATAAATATTTAATAAGAAACAATAGCAGAAATATAGTGTGCATTTGTTGCTCCACTGGAAAGCTATATTCATTATTCTACAAATTATTCTCCCATAAATATTTCAGAAACTTGAAAAAAGGTTAGAATAGTGTACCCAGCGCTTGGTGAGTTGAAAGCACTTTTGCATTCCTACTATGATGAATTCCAATCCTGCTTTCATTGCTGAGGCCTGAAATCTATCTTTTGGTCAGTTTTAGGAGGTGGAGTTATTTCATGTGTTGTCATAATGCACACATAAATAAGAAAAAAGCACCAATTAGCATATAGGAACTGTGGTTCCTTCTTGATCAGATGGCAGATGAACAACTTTCTTGGTATCAGGCATGATTAAGGAATAGGACTTTTACTGTGAAAGGTAGTCTAAGAAAGGAAAAACAAAAAACAAAAAACAAAACAAAAAAACAGCAGTCTGTTTATCCGGGCATAATGCATCATAAAACCCAGCCTCCTTAGCCTGTTGATTTTGATAGAAGTGATTTATTTTTTTAGGTAACAAATGTTTATTACGTGCCTAATATGTAGTAGGTACCACCCTATGGGCTAAAGATAAAATAGTGACCAAGAAGAATATGATTATTTTAGATATCATTGAATTTCTGAAGAGTGATTTTATTTCAGTTGATTAACTTTGCATAGAATATAGCCTTATTTAGGGAGTTGAATGATGTTAACACTATTGCTTTTGATGGGAGAAGAGCTGTCAAGTCATTCAGTGTCCAATGAAAATGGTAAAACCAGGAAGTAATCAGATGATTCTATGAGCATTCCCAAGCAAGAATGGATGTGAGAGGTGGGTTGATGGATTGTGTTGGTGGTTGGTTCTTTTAGGCTATCAACACATGGCAGCTTATGATCATCAAGAAAATATAACTTCTATGTTTAAATTATTTTCATCCAGATATGGACTGATTCTGACTTTCTCTTCTGAAAAGCATCAGGGTCTTAACAAGGCTGTTTTCCTTACTTGAAACCTTGTTTTGGCCATAAATATAAAATTCACAGCCCTTGCCAGAGCACAGTGTTGATGGATGCTTCATTTAATGGTGACTTTGGGACTCTTGGCTTTTGTGTGATTCACATGGAGTGTCCATGCATATAGCTGGCACCTCAAGCAGCACTTTCAACTGGAGAGACATGGGTCTTAGTGGACAGGAGAGGTCAAAATCCTTCATATGAAGGACAGATCAAAATATAAACATTTCTATAAGGAACTTCTCATTCCAAAGTGAGTCATGTCACTTAGATAACTAAAAGGGGTCAGAGAGACTGACAGCTCCAGAGTAACAGTAATGGTAATGTCACTATCATCAACAGCAACATAGTAATAATGACAAAGAAGTCCATTATATACACAAGCATTTTAGGCATTATACGGTTATGTATTTATGAGTTGTCCAGGGTCACACTGTTGATTGATGATGAAGTTACAACCTTGATTTTGAGTCCTCACATATTGTTTTTTCAATTCCCTAACATCTTGTTCCCACTCAGTGTTCCTCCCCATTACAAGGCCGACCTGGAATCATCCTATGATTAACAGCATGAGCTGTTAAGTCAGTCTTCCTGGTTTCCCATCTTATACACTATACTTCCTAGCTATGCGAGACTTTATGAAAATTCCTTAACTTTGCAAAGCCTCAGTTTCTTCAACTGGAAAGTGGGGGTAAAAAAGATCACAGGGTTTTTGTAAAGATAAAACAAAATAGTGCATGCATCTTATTTTTGTAAAGAGCATGACAACAATGAGGACGGTGATAATGACCATGATGGTACTGTAACACCCGAGACATTTTCCACCTAAATCTATGAATGGAGAGCATCTTACAGATGGTATAAAACCTCAAGAGAATCCCAATAAAAACTAGATGTTTAATGTGTTTAACTCAATAGTTTATGCAGCAAATAAGGTTTTTTTTCTTTTTTTTAACTGAAAATAATTACAAGAACACAGCTATAATTCACTGTCATTGCCTTAAGGAAGCCTCATGCAATTGAAGAAGATACACATAAAACTGTGATAAATTGAAAGCCTATTTGAAATATGTAGTCATAGTGAGCACTTCTTACTTAATTGCATTCTGCTTACATAACTAAAAGACCTAAATTAAAGCATAATCATGTTTCTAAAGATTTTGCATTCTTTTCCCCCCTCCAACATAAGGCAGCTCAAGGTGTTAAAATAGTTATGCTTTGGGACTGAGATAACTAATGTATAAATTAAACATACATTCATACATTTATTGCCATAAATGAAAAAAAAAAGAAGCAAAAATCCCCACTCCTAGTAATTTATTCCTTCTTCATGCTTCAGGAGGAAGACTTGCTATAGATTTTTTCCAATGCATAGAAACTAAAAGTTTCTCAAGGAAGTAAAGCCAGGTACATATTTCAAAAGTTTGGGTGGCTTTGCATAGCCTCCGAAATGCTGAGAATATAGAACACACTCCAGTATATCTAATTATCTTTATGAAATCTCTCAAAATCAATGGCATTATACTCAAAACCAGCTGCAGCTGGGGAAGTCAAACAGAGCAGAATGTCACTGGGGTTACTGAGAAGTATGGCTTTCTTCTTAATAGCACTATTTTTATGGAACATGGAAGTTTCAAATCATCATATTCTATTAACTCTTTTAAGAACCCAAACAGAATTTTACCATTTTACTTGAAGAAATTGATTCAATTGTATCTAAATATATTTGGCCACTTTTAACCCTGTAAAGATTAAGAATCCTGGTTTTGAGAAACAGCTCTAGTCTAGCTCACACGGGATCATAATTTTGCTGGTAGTGAGAGCGTACAGCCATTCTCTAGTAACTGCTGCTATTGCAGGAATAACCAAAGCACCTGATTATTAACTGGGTGTCTTGTTCTTACAGATGATCTTTTCTCTTTTTGAAAAATTATTTGAATATAAAGAACTAGGCTTCCAAACAAGCAAATTCTTGGAATTCAAGAAACCTAGAATCCAGAAGAAAGAAGCTATTTCACCTGTTTTCTACATTGAATTTTAAAGAATAGTTTATAAAATGTTAAAAACTAATAGGTAAAGAAGCTTGGTCATAGCCAAAGGCAAAGGAAGGAAGAGAGAAAGAGAGAGAGAGAGAGAGAGAGAAGGAGGGAAGAAGAATGGAAGGAAGGAAAAAGGAAGAAGCAAAATCATCTAGAGCTATTCATCTCGATAGGAGTGATTTATTCATTTACCCAACAATTTTTTAATTAAAAAAAAAGAAATTTTTTTTTATTTTTTTTTATTTATGATAGTCACAGAGAGAGAGAGAGAGAGAGAGGCAGAGACACAGGCAGAGGGAGAAGCAGGCTCCATGCTCCGGGAGCCCGATGTGGGATTCGATCCCGGGTCTCCAGGATCGGGCCCTGGGCCAAAGGCAGGCGCCAAACCGCTGCGCCACCCAGGGATCCCCCCAAAAAAAGAAATTTTAAGTAGGATCCACACACAGTTGGAGCCCAACAGAGGGCCTGAACTCATGACCCTGAGATCAAGACCTGAGCTGAGATCAAGAATCAAACGTTAGAGCAGCCCTGGTGGCACAGTGGTTTAGCGCCACCTGCAGCCCAGGGCGTGATCCTGGAGACCCTGGATTGAGTCCCACGTCAGGCTCTCTGCATGGAGCCTGCTTCTCCTCCTAGCCTGTGTCTCTGCCTCTCTTTCTCTCTCTGTGTGTCTCTATGAATAAATAAATAAAATCTTAAAAAAGAATCAAATGCTCAACCAACTGAACCACCTAAGTGCCCCTGCCCAACAATTATTAACTAGCTATTATTTTAGGTCTGAACATAAAATAATGACTGAGATAGACATGTTCCGTTCTCTTTCTTAAGATTTTATTTATTTATTCATGAGAGACACAGAGAGACAGGCAGAGATGTAGGCAGAGGGAGAAGCAGGCTCCCTGTGGGAAGCCTGATGCGGGACTCAATCCCAGGACCCTGGGATCATGACCTGAGCCAAAGGCAGACACTCAACCACTGAACCACCCAGGTGCCCCGACACAGTTCTGTTCTTATAGAGTTTGCCACTTGGTGGGGGGACTAGAAAAATTATATTAAGACAAAACAAGTGTTGGGGCACCAGGGTGGCTCAGTTGGTTAAGCATTTGACTCTTGATTTCAGCTCAGGCTATGATCTCAGGATTGTGAGATCAAGCCTTACATGGGCTCCATGCTGGGTGTGGAGCCTACTTAAGAGTCTCTCTCTCTCTCTCTCTCTCTCTCTCTGCATCTCTTCCCACCCTTCAAAAAAAAAGACAAAATAGATGTTATAATGGGGCAATTTCCTGGGTCTGGGAAAGACAAGGAGGGGTATTTAACTGAATAATTCCCAGAAGAAGTGATGTCCATAATCTCAAGGAACAATAAGAGCAACTTTAAAAATAGACAGACATGCTTCAGAGAGAAACACACACACACACATATATACACACACACAGACAGACTAAAAGAGCACAGGTGTGTGAGGAAGTGATATAAAGTGGGGATATAGGGCAGGGGAGACCAAGCAGAGACTATACCTTGAGGGTGAATGATAGAATTTTTAGAGTCCAACCCTATAATCAGTGAAGGAAATGGTAAGGATTTCAGCAAGAGTGACTGATTAGCTTCACACCCTAGGAAACAGCATTCTGGCTGGTGTTCGGGAAGAAATGACTGAGGGCAAAATTGAAGAAAGAAGGGTCGAGAAGAGATCACAGCATGCCAGGAGAGAAGTCAGAGAAACAGAAGGAGAATGGAAAGAAGTGAAGAGATTTAAGAAATATTTAGGAGGTGGTCAATCCACTGGACTTGATCTCTGGGTGTAGGGATGAGAGTGAGGGAAAAGTTAAGAGGAACATTCAAACACACAGAATATACCTTTGGTTGGTTCAGTAAAATACAAACAAACAAGCACTTGCTCAAACTCTCAGTGGAAAGAATGGAAGAAGAAAAATGAAGAAGTCAACTGGTCTACCTTCTGCCTACATGCATGTGTGAATTCATTCATTTATTTTTCCGACACTTAATGAGTGTCTGTAGGCAGTTGGTACAGAGCCCTACCCACTCATGTCCAAGTCTACAAGAATATGGACCCCTCTGGATAGAAGGAGAAGTAGAAAAAAAATCCTGAATTTTTTACTCTCTTTATAAATGAGTTTTAATTCATGACTCTCGAAGTTAGGGCCTTTTATTAGTGACTGTAAATCTCAGAGAGACAAGAAGTCATGAGATTCTGAAATTGCCTTATAAATTAGTTGCTGGTAGTCTAACAGTTGTTTAGTTTGTTGAAGGGCTGGGATGGGGAGGGATTTTGGTGTTGAAATAATTATTGAACATTACTGAACCAAATAATTACTTGTGCTGTAAAGTTACGGTTATGGTAATATTCCCATCATCATTTGTTTTGTTTCCCCTAATCTAAATTATGATTTTTTTTGTTATTACTTTGCAAAGCTACAATATAACAGTCAAACCTGAAATTAAAACCAGCCTGCAAAAGTTATACAGGGTGATCCAATATGCTCTAGTAGCAATTATTCGTGGCAAATACTATCATGAAGCTCTTAAATCCTCATTGCAAAGCGAGCTGGACATGCATCAACTATAACCTTAGATATTTATAGGTATCAGAGGTGAGGAATGACTAGCTGAAACAATCAAAATGCAAAAGAAATATTTGAAAGTCCAAGGGAGTATTGGGATATCAGATTTCTGTTTCAAACAGTGCTAGGTGTCAGTAGTTTCCATGAGGGAGAAGGTACTGATCTTTTCAAACAACCTAGGGGAACACCATACTCCCCTCTGCTGCCCCAACCCAGCTGCTAATTCTCTTTGCTTCGTCTGTGAAATTCTGGACAGAGTCCTGTTTTCCAGCCAAATGTTGAACTCATTTCTCACCACTCTGTGAAAGCAGAAAACTGAGTGGTCCAGGAGCCCTGTATAAAACTCACCATCATCACCATCACCATCATCATGATCATCAACATCCAAAAAGAAAGGAAATTGGTAAATTATCAATTTGATAATTTTCAAACTTGTAGGGCTAACTCAGAGAATGATATGCCTAATCCATGTAGCCTCAACACGTTCAGCTTGTCCCTTATTTTGTAGATCCTATTATTTGGTGAGCAGGCTCCCGGACATTGAGATGATATAAGTAACTCCTGGGTTGGATGTGTACTCTGGATTGTGTTTAATGGGTGGGGAAGCACCCACATTCTGAACAGATTTCCCTCCCCAATTCCTGTGGAGGAGTCGGCTCATGTGACTTCAAAACCCACCAGAATTAAGTAGTTGGTAATTCAACACACAGCTGGCTGGGCTATGTAGAATTTTGTACATTTCCCATCATTCTAAATGGATCTCTAAAGATTCATATGGCTTTGAAAATTTTATGATTGTTGTATTCTAGAACTTGTTTTGAGAAGGATAAAAACCCTAACCTCAAAATATCAGAATTAAAATAAAAGGTTCTGATTATAGTTTTTCCCTTCCCCTGTTCTCTCTCTCCCAGTTTTCCTGCACACAAAACTCCATGTTAATCTCCTTTTCTTATATGACCCAATAATTTTGGTTATTGGAAACAGTTTTGGTATCTGAGTCTCTTTCTGGCTATGGATAGACCCTGCATACTGTGTCTTCACATTGGAGAGAGAGAGGAAAAACACAGGTCTCTCTTCTTCTTTGCATAAGGGCACTAATCCCACAAGGATCCCCATCCTCAAGATCTCATCTAAGTGCAATTATTTCCCCAAGGCCCACTTCCAAAAACCATCATATTGGCAGTTTCAACATACAAACTTGGAGGGGCACAAACATTCAGTCTATAACAAAGGGCCTCTGTCCCTTGTTATAGAAACCGAGGTAAATATGCATTTCTAGTCCACTTGCCAACTTAACTTCAGTGTCCCAAGATCAAACGTTATTCAATTTAAAAATGTTTAAAAGGAAAAAAAAAATCAGAGATCAGTAAAGATGAAGAGTTGACCTAGATTTTACTTTCCTCTTCTGCCTTGGCAACCTTACTGATTTGAACATTGAACCAGTACCCAGGTTTACAGAAATGTCCATGGATCCACATTCCCTTTACGTCTACAGTATACTGATCTGTCCTGTTTAATCACTCTCTTATTTCCATAAACCATTCCCTGCGCCCATCCTCTTATTATGGTAAATCATTCCCTGTGCCCACTTCTGCTGGCTGGCCAGGAGCTACATCAGTTTCTATGAGGTAGCATTGCAAGACTTCAGTGGGAAAATCAGAATTAATATTCACTCGTGTGAAATGAGCACTTACTATGTAACAGGTACTCTGATAAGTATTTTGCACATCTTATCTGATTTAACTCTCTCAACACCAATATGGGGAAAACATTACCATTATTCCCACTTTTCAAATAAGTTAACTGACATACAGCAGGGTTAAATAACTTGCTAAGCTTCTCAGAAAAAGCAAGGTGGGGGTGTGGAATCAGAATCTAATTGCAAATGTGACTTATCCAAGCTTACGGATTTTAGCCTTTATATTTTATTGCTGTAAGAGGGCTATTACAGACTAATCATATAATTTATCAATCAAATTGGGACCCTTATGAGTAAAAGGGGGCACACAAATAATTACATCAGGATAAAGTCATAAAACAGGGTCTGTCCTGAGCAAATCTAAAGGTAATGACATTCTGAGTAATTGACACCTAGTAGCTGATAAGTATGCATCATGTGTATTTCCCTTTAGCTCTTTTCTCCACCTCCTTCTTCTTTTTTGACCTCTCTTTTCTTAATCCTCATTAGTTTCTGAGAAATGGGAAATTTTCCAGCTGATAAAAAATTCTGGATTACCGGAGGTTACTAAAAAGAGTAACTGCACAGAGAGAGTAATTCCTTGTACAAAACCACCATCAGGAACCAGTGACCTAACAGATGGAGCATCCCACCCCCATCTATGCTTAACATGGATGAGCTTAAAGTAGCTTCATGCCTAAAGTAGCTTCATGCTTAGCTTAAAGTAGCTCAGCCTAAAGTAGCTTCATGGCTGTCTTTGCAAGACTAAGATGGGAATTCACAAAACATCTGCATTTAGTACATCTCTAAGCTAAAACCTGATTGCTTTATGGGAAACTCCCTTTGGAATTGTTCCTGCTGGTTAGAATGCAATCATCAAATACAAACTCATAGTGAAAGCAAGCCATTGAAGTTTTTTAACACCAGATAACACAGACTCTAACTAGAGAGTTTTCTTTCCCCTTAAGTTTAGAACAGTGTGACCTTTAGATATTTTTGTCAAGCTAATGATCCTTAAGGACCTGTTTCCTTATCTTGACACTCTGGATGCCAAGCAGCATACACACAAAGTCATCATCTTAGAAATCTCTAGCCTTTTAACAAAGCCCTTTGTAAAGGACACTTTTTTGCATTATATATTTTCTGTTTAACCCAGGGATGCAGATGAAAGATACAAGCAGACATGGAGATGATGGATAGGATTTGGATTCTTTTTTCCTCCTTCTTGGACTCATCAGTAGCTTTTCATTATTATGCAACTATTGATATATTTTTTATTGTTTCCTCATAGCTTGAAACCTGAAGTCCATCAGCCACCCCATGCACAAAATAGAAAGTGGTGGAAGGTAGTTTACATTTCATGAAACATTAAAAAATAATGAGAAGAGATTGAAGTCATAAAGAACCATCAGAGATGAGGTGAGCGAAGCCATTTTTTAATATACAGAAAAATGCATATTATGTAGAAAGACTGAAGAAGCAAAAAGAGAAATTTATTATTTTATGCAAAACTAATGCCTTCTAGCTTCTATTTCAATCCTTCTATATCTGTATTTACCCACTCCCTCTTCCTTTCAATACATTCTTTACATTTTTTACTTGCTTTACACATTCCTGGAAGAGAACAAAATGGGTTAGCTTTTTCATGTAATATGTTAATACTATGTTACTTAGGAGGCGAGGGGCCTATCAGGAAGAAAAAAAAAAAAAAAGGACTTCACACACAAAAAAAAGAAAACTTAATTGTACCTGAAAATTTCCAGTGCACAATTGTGACCTATACTATTTGCTAATGAAACAAAGTAAACTTGCTGGGAAAAGTAGTAAAATAGTACCTAAGAGGCAAAATTTGAGAATTTATTATTTTTTAAGATTTTATTTATTCATGAGAGACACACAGAGAGAGAGAGAGAGAGAGAGAGAGGGAAAAGCAGGCTCCATGCAGGGAGCCCGACGTGGGACTCGATCCTGGGTCTCCAGGATCAGGCCCTGGGCTGAAGGCGGCGCTAAACCACTGAGCCACCCGGGCTGCCCAAAATTTGAGAATTTAGAATGATCTTATTAATTAAAAAGAATAGCGGATGCTAGACTGTCCTAATATCATAAGGAAGAATAATAAATCTCATGTCCATAATATCTTGTTAAATATAAAACAAATATGGATCACAAAATATCATCTACAGAATTATATCAGTTAAAAAAAAAGAATTATATCAGTTGTGTCTCTAACACCTAATAGTTCCTGAAACATAACAGTTGATCACTATGTTTTGAATAAATTTTAAAAATAGGTCTGTGTTAGGATATGTATGGTACAAAAAAGTAATAACATTAGAAATGACTCTTCTTTATATTTTTCTGTATTTTTCATGTTATCTACAATGGACACATATGATTTAAGTCATTAGTATAGTTATTTGCAAGACTCACCCCCAACAGTGATACTGGAACTGAGGAAGATGGTTAACTTCAGACTCTAATGTTCTGAATTTATTACCAAAAGGAAAAACCCAAAATGTGTCTCTTGTTTTGATATGTATTTTATATAACATCAAAGAAAAGGAATTGACTCCTGATCATGATTTAGAATAGTGAATGGCTCTATTTACTATTTTCAAACCCAACTTACAGTAACAATCAATTTAAAGAGATAGGTTGAACACAACAAAATTTTCTAGGAGGCAACCTTTTCATAAGGATTTCATGCATTATCTGAAGGCTTTAAAAGTTCAGAATTTTCCACCATAAACAAAATAAAATTCATGACTTAAATCACTGATTCCAAATGCCCTCCTTTGACCCATATAGCTTGTGATGACATATATTTTACTCCGTAATGAAAATAAGAGAGTAGGGGTTTTTAAAACTAAAGCTACATTTTTAATGGAGGTTTTTTTTTTTTTTTCTTTTGGGCATGAGAATGTCATTACTTTTCTAAAATGTTGCTGATTTTGCAAAACGTCTGAACCTTTAAGGTAAAACAAATAGTCTCCCTAAATTGTACCTGTTTGCGATTATTATTATTATTATTATTATTATTATTATTATTGAAATGTGTTATCTTGAAATTACTGGGTTGGATAACTAAAGAATAAAGTTTCATGTCTACTTTCTTGTTTTTAAACTCTCAAAGTAGAAGAGTTATATATTTTTGGAATAAAGTCTAGGAATCTACTGATCTGAGAAGAGAAAATAATGAATTATTTATGTGCTGGGACAAGGATTACTGAAATAGTTTCCCTGCAATGACCCATCCTCTGTCTGTTAAAGAGAATCGTGGCTTTCTCATTTGTCAGTTTTGTGTCCTACCCACCCCATACTCCAAGGCAGGTTCAGTCTAGCTAGAGGAGATTAATTAGAAATTTTACAAGGTATAAATCCAGATAAAAACAGAAGGAATACAAAGAAGTGTGCATGGCGATTCTGTGAGAGAGATGAATGAAGAAGCATAGGTATGAAGGAAACGGGAATAGATGGGTAACTTTTTAATAAATATTCAAAGTAGCAGTCAAGAACTTGGTATTTCATTTCAGTTTCAAGATTGGGTTCCTTTCATCACACACCCTCCCGAGACTGCACCACATGGATCACTCTCCCCCCCACTTTACGGTTACAGTTGGCTTTTAGAGAGCGGTCCTAACTTCAGTTTGTGCCTAGGGTCGGCTCTCAAAACCAAAGTCTTAGTATTTTGATACCATTCTCTCTGCCTCTTACTTCAGCTTCATCTGACAAAGAAGACAAAAAGAGCATCCGGAAAGACTATGTCTTTAATGACATTTCTATTTATCCACACAACCAAGAAATAATTGTAATAGGTACTTGACCGCAAGCCTTGCCATGTGTTCTATTTTTAGACAGGTCACGTAATGAACTAACGGGTCATGAACTCTGAACTTGTAGTCATATATCCCACAAAATTAGTGAGTCTTCACTCTCTTGGTTGTCTATGAGCATCTTCACAGATGCATCTTGCCCCCTATTCTTGACTATTTTCTCCAATCTATGACCAGAAGATGTTTTGTCTCCAACTGTGAGGGTTTCACCTTTAGGTTAGAATGTTTTGTGTCATGCCCTCGTGTACTCCAAGAACAAATTCAGGCAAGCCTTCCTAACTCGTCTGTAGTTTGGGTTCCTGCTAGTTGGTCTTCCTCCACTCCCTCTCCCATAAATAAGCCTTTGAAAGCCCCACTGCTCCCCACCATAGAATACTATACCAAACATCTTAGGAGTCTACACACCCTTTCAAAAGCCAGCTGCAGCCTACTTTGTCCTGCCAACTGTGATCATTCCTCTTCCACCTCCAGCTCCATTCATACTAAGCCACTCCCTAATCCTCAGATGCATCCTGCATGTTGTTCATGCCATTTCATATGGAATACTAACTCTTTTCTGCCTAGGAATCTCTCCATTCTCTAAGGCCCAGGTCAAATATCCCCTCCTTTCTGCAGGTTGCCTGTGCAAGACAGAGTTGTTTGCTCCCTCTCCTATGTTTCTGCAATATTGCTAAAAACTTTGCCATTGTATCTCCTTTGTGCACTGAACAAAGGAGTTGTGGTTTGTTTGTTTGTTTTAATTTTACTCTTTTCCTCCAAACCTACTCTAGGGCCTTCCTATTGTCCTTTCAGGAACCAGCAGAACCAGCATCATCTGGGAACTTGCTAAAAAGGAAAACTATAGGTCCCCCTCCAGACTAGCCAAATTACAATCCCCGGGGGGGGGAGGGGCAGGAATCTGTGTCTTCTTAAAATTTTCAGGGAATTCTTATGCCCAAGAGGTCTGTAAAAACCAGTACTCATGTAACTTTATGTCTCCAAACACGATACATAGAGCAAGTCCTCCATAAACTTGAAAATGAAATTAAAAACCACTTTTTGTGTGCGGAGTGCATCCTTCCCAAACCTCCTCTGCAGTTCAATGACATGTTCTCATCAAAATTAGTTTTACCCTGCTTTTCCCCATCAGTATTGACCGTTGCTTATTGAGTTTGCCTGACACACTCCACAATCCACATCACAGCTCTGGTCTGATTCACATCTCCCCATTGCAAATTCCAAGCCTGTTCCCTCTGCAGAACTCCTGCTGGTGCCAAGGAGAACACTTGTTAATGTTAATGACATTTTTGGGCAGGGAGAAAGTGCAGGCTAGACAAAAAAGGGGACACTGGCTAGAAGAGAGGGAAAAATGCATGGATGTGAAAATGCTTTCGCCAAATATTATCGATGGTGTTTTCAAGTAGCTGCGAAGTCTGGAAGACAACTGAGCCTTCAAAAAACACATTTGACCTCATCACACACGCTGAAAAATGGAGGAAGGGGCATGCTAAGTCAGTAATATTGCAGCAAGAACGCCCAACAGAAGGGTTGTTAACTGGAACACCTTGGTAGTTTAATATGAAATGAGAGCCTTAGTTGCTAACACTGACTCTGGCCAGTTAAAGGAATATTGAGAGTTGAAGCAATTATCCCAGTAATTGAGTGGGGAAGAAAATAATTTCTTTTGGAAAAGAGAGCCATGCCTTTCAATTAGCAGTTTACATTGATCAAAGACATTAGGGAACAGCTCCACTTGTCCAGCTTTTGTCTTACAGACCAAGAGTACTTTGTCCCTTTGCTCATCTGCCCCAATCTTGCCAAGATGCTGCATTTAAATTGGGTATTGTTTTAGTATAAAACCCTTTTGTAGACGTGAAAATGATTAGGGTTGTCCAATCATCTGAAAAGAAAGCAGTCTGATGCACAAAAAGCAATGTGCATGCACACACACACACACACACACACGGCTTTTGGATGTACTCTTTTTTCTTATGTAATATATCAGATATAAAAATACAGAAGATGCTACAAGAAATGCCATATGTCCACTTTGCAGCTCACAACATAAATATAACAAATATAATTGAATCTCTCTTGGTCGCTCTCTGTGATTGCAACTCTTTCCCCACTCCCCAAAAGAGGGGGCTGCAGTGTGGAACTCTGTATCTCCCATTCAGATGTTTCTCTCTCGTTTTACCATATGTGTATATAGCTCAAGAGAATATATCATATTTTCCACATTCAAAAAATGTACATAATAACATCATACTGTAGGTCTTATTCTGCAGATTACTTTTTAGTGTTTTTCAATACTCTGTTTCAGGGATTTACCCATGCTGACACATCCAAGGTCTAGTGTATTAATGTTAGCTTATGGCACTGCATCCCAGAGATTAATTTTGCTACAGTTCATTTTCTGTTTCCCTATTGATGGGCAATTAATGTTTGTTTGGTAGATTGTTCTTTTCCCAACTTTTTGCTTCCACAATGGTAAAATCAATATTCTTATATGTGTCCCCTAGGGATGAAGTGGCTGAGTCAAAGGTACTAGCATCTTGAAGTTTCTGTAATTTTACCAAGTTGGTCTCTAAAGCAGTTGCATCAATATAAGAGACCTCTCCTTCCCCCCAGCAGCATGTTACAGCACCTACCGACCCCACATCCTCACTGACACATGGTACTGTCTAACTTTTAATATTTGCCAATTTGAACAAAGTGACATAAATGCCCAGATGCTCTCCAGAGATGAGTAGTTAGCACCCCCAGCCCAGGACACTTGGCCCTATTACAACCGAGAACATTCTGTAATCAGATGCATTAAGCAGTATCTTTCTACCAGTAGTAGTAAGTGCCTATCATTGCATCTGGAGGACGATGGACATTCAACACACATCGGTTAAGCGGATTCACTGAAGCTATTGCAGATGACTCAGAAATAAGGTGAAGAAAATATATGCAAGAAAAGCAGTGAATAGCCAGCACATGGCTATTCTTTAGAAAAGAAAAAAAATATGCAATTCCAAATATTCTTTCTTCACTTAACTCAGCAATATAGCTTGCTCCATCAGGTACCCTGGTGGTTTTAACTCATACACTTTACAGTCAATGAGCAAAAACCAATTCCACTCCTCAAATTCTTCTCACTTACTATTCAGCTGTCTCAATTCATTAATTTGCTTAATCAGCCCTCATCAATAACACTTCTCTCCATTGCATTCCTCTCACTGAAAGGAAAAGCAAGCTCTGAATACTCAAAAGTATGAATCTATAAAGAAACAAGAATGGCTGGGGAAAAAAAAAAACGTGTATAATGTCTTTTGGGGGATTAAAATAACTTCATATTATCATGTCTGCTATTATCACAGGTCAAGGCTGGAAGACGTTTCCTCGTTTTGCTGATGTTGTAGTCACTTAAAAACATTGAATCAAATGATTACAGCATTTAGTGGCTAGCAATGACAATTCTATGGAGGTTACAGGTACCAACACAGAGAGACGGTTCCTGGCATTGCAAGACCCCTGAAACATACGAGAAGAAGCATAGCTCATCTCAATTTAGATTTTTATAAGCAGCACAAGAAACACTTACATTTGGGAAACATGTCTGTCCACTGGCATTAGGTCTGTACATGTGAACAAGAGTGAGTACCCATTCTTAGAACTAAGTTTTCTGGTAAAAAGATGGTCAAAAAGTAAAAGAAATTATGATCTTTGAGTCGATGTGAATGCTGGTTATGGGCTAACAGATCCCACAAGATAAGGCTCTTCATCAGTTTGGGATGGGAAGTAGAGATTTATGTATCAAATCGTAGAATCTTTATTATAAAATGATAACAGCTATCAAGAACAGATAACAGGTCAATGGGTGATATGAGAACAAACGTACTCAAGAGATGTCATCTTTATGAAGAAGAAATGTCATGTTCTTCTTAAACACAGGAATTAATTTGAATTTCTACCATTTTGCTGTTTAGAATAAACTACCAGCATTGGTGATCCTTTTCGTTCCCCCAACCTCACTCCAGACCCCTTCACATAAATAAGTGCACTTCATGGTGACTTGGTCAGTTAAATCGCAATATGTAAAAATAAATAAATAAATAAATAAATAAATAAATAAATAAATAAATAGCTAGCAATATGTAAATACGTTTTTTACTTGCTTCTGATTGAAAAAAGCTGGGAAGCCAAATTGCTAGGCCTAAATCCTCCTCGTTTAGAAATTATAGAGCTAGTACAAGTCCACCATTAATGATAGAAAGAAAAAGAAAAAGCAACAACAACAACAAAAAGGAATGCATGCTGGATCCCCTCTAGTTTTTCCCATAGTTGAGATGAAAATCCCAATCCAGATACGATATTTACCACCACTTTAACAAGGTCACTTATGAGTGAGCTATTTCATCCTTCAAATCTGAAATCATAATTACAATAATAATTGGGATATTTCTATTTCTGGTTTGTTAGGCGAAATGTCAACGAAAAGCTCTAAGCAGGCTCATTCTTGGCATGAACATGTGTGAAAAGAGGAGAAAAGCCTCTCCCTTCCCATAAACTGGTTTAGAAATCTCCCTCTTAACTTTATCTGACCTAAGAGGAACAAGTATTGTCTTGATGCTTAAAAATAAAATAAAATAAATGTATTGAATTCTATGGGATAGGCTCATTAGCTGGGGACTTGACAGGTTGCTAAATGGTAACTCAGAATGAAGAGCTACAAACATACTATAATTAATTACCAAAACAGGCACTGCTTGGGCTAAAGCTGGGGCAACAATCTGCTGACAGAACAAAATTCGCATTCCACTGCTCTCCCTGCCTCTCCCAATTTACAGGAGAATGGGAAATCATGAACAATTGATACACTCCGTTAGCTGCTATCACAGAGAGTAACTTTCCATGTAGCCTTAGGGGTATCTTACACAGTTTAACACTGAAAATAAAAGGTAATGTTCTTGGCAAAGAGCTAGGGGGATTAAATTTGGGAGGCTTGAAGCAGCCTTGAATTGTAGTCAATAAAAAAGGGACCAAATAGTAATTTTGTAATTTAACTGTGCTGGTTATGCCCAATGAGTCAGACACTTGTGAAATAAACCATGTAAATAGAAAAATGGTTTAACTCTTTCCGTCAGTACACAGGGTGTTTCTCCCATGCTTCCTGGGAGTTGGTTCTCTGATTCAATAAAAAATAATGTGATTATTTAGATGCTACCAATAAATCTTTTTAAATAGTTCTTCTGTAAAGGTGTTGACTTCTTTGGGATTCTTCCTAAGAAGATCCCAATATATGTAGAGATCAAGAAGGCTATGAATATGGTGGGACGTTGCTCTAGATATCGACATACAGGGGGTCAGAGTCCCAAATCAACAAGAACTAGAAAGTTTTGTTAAAATAACACAATTCTGGACCATGCGCGAGTACACACACACACACACACACACACAAATCACTCTTCAGAGGTTTGTGTCAGGGTTTTTGTAGCAACCACTTCAGGAACAAAATAAATAAGGCAACAAGCCAACAAAGCAATGCAACCGACCAGGATTTGCAAGGACCTATTCAATAACTAACTCCAGGGGATACCTCATATCTATCCAATTCCTTCCCTCCCGCCTCCTTCTTTCCTTCCTTTTTTTTTTCTTTCTTTTTTGAGGGCCATCTTACAGCTGAATTAATGTTATCCAAATTGACCAATTTAGGGATTGGACAATTGATGGACTGAGAATCAAAACGCTTAAAATGCAAACTGTTACACACATCTCTCTAGTGTTGGGAGTGCTGTTTTTTCACAAATAGAAGATTGTAATTGCTTCCTGGCAGTAAATTATTGAGATAATTACTTTGCTGCTTAAATCTAATTTTTGACCATATCCAACCTCTTCAAAAGTCAGGAATATATAAATATTTCTATCCCCTGACTCGACCTGAAACACTCTTTGGAGAATATTCATGAGTGAGAATTTTTGTGACTTTCCTTTTGTTATTGGGGGGGGGAGGCAAACATGACCTTGATATGCTGGGTAGAAAGCACAATGGCCCAGCCAATAGCACTGTAACCTCAAACAGTGGCTCCAAGGGGATATGGTCTATAATCGCCAGAGTTATTTAGAATTCAGAGATGGTTTCAAAATAATATTAATTGGGAATAAAACTCCTATCTCATCATACTCAACAATAAAAGAGCTATTTAAAAAAGATCTGAGGAGGAGGGGGCTATCCTGATCATTGGATTGTTTCTGGCAGCTGGTAAAGTAGTTGGTTCCCAAAGCATTTGGGGAAAGGAAGAAGAAAGGGAGGAAGGGAGGGAGGGAAGGCGGAGAGAAGAAAGGAAGGAAGGAGAGGAGGGAGGGAGTGAGAAAGGAAAAAGAGAAGGAGAGAGAGAGAGAGAGAGAGAGGGAGGGAATTCACTGATCACTCAATATCCTCTAAAGGTAAAGCATAGAATTCCCTAGAGCTAGTCAATCAAAGGGCTCCAAACAATGTAGGAAATGCAATCTAAATTTCCATCATTGAGATGTCTCTCCAGATTTAAAGATCTCTTATTTTTGTCTTGTGTGATTGCCTGCTGAAAAATCTTGCTTACTCTGGCTTGGCTATCTCAGATCCATAGACTAGAATTTTGACCCCCTTCCCTGTCTCGCCTTCCCTCCCACGCATATTCTCTGTGTGCTTATCATTGTGCCAGGCTCTGAGTTGGAGACAGGGGATAACATCTTAAACAAGACAGGCATAGTTACCACCCTCATGGAACTTACAATATTCCAGGGGAATCCAATGTTTTGCCTATACAGGATCCTTCCCTCCTTGGGAGAATCATCCCTCTCTCCTTCCAGGAGCTGCTCTTCCCCTTTTGACTACAGAACAACCCTATTTTTAGCCACCATGGGTTAGTCCAGATTCTAATCTCACAGATCAGGATCTTCCTCTGTCATGGATGAACCAGAATGAAGAAAAGAAAGTCAGTTCTCTCTGACAGCATGGAGGTGAGAAGTGAGGTTTAAGAGATGCTAGTGTCCAGGTAAAACAGGGAAACTGACCCAGGAGAAGGTAAGAGGGAATCCTAATTTTGCTAAATCTTCTATTTCTCATGGTGTTAGAGGTCTGGATATGCCATTGCATTTCCAATGATTTGGATCCCAGATATTACCATATTTATATAAGATATTCCTTATTTATGTAAGCCATTTACTAATTAACCCTTTTCCCCTATACAGGTTCTGGCATTTGTACCCACAGACTCCTGCCTAATACAGGCATATCGATCCGCATCTCTCTTTACAATCCCTAACTAGAAAATGGCGCTAATGGTATATGTCTCTCCTTGTGTTAATGGAACCCAGTGAAGATGAATAAGATGAAATGCAAGCTCTGTCTAAACCCCAGAAACCATTACCGAGACAAATAAAAGTCAGACCCTCATACTTTGAGTTGCTTTTACAGTACAGAGCAACGGAGTTTTGTAAAAGGAAACATTATCACATTTGGCTTCAAATAAATGAGGATTTCTGGAAGGAACAAAGACTTAACTGCCTGAGGTCTTTCCTTCTTTCTCCCTTTCTTTCTTTCTGGCCTGCAGACTAATAGCTCATTACGGAGATGACTGTCTGAAAAAATAAAAGTTACCTAGACATGCAGGCCACTGCCCGGGAAGAGCTAATTATTTGCATAAATCATATGGATCTTGGCCCTGGGTATATTAACCATTTACACTACTGATCATTTGTCACCACATTGTAATGCCAGTCATCTGTTGGAGAGGAAACTAACCCCATGGTGGTTTCTTCAAGTGAGGTCAAGGTGCAGCTTCTCTCTATACACAAGACATATCATCTCAGTGACGTGTCTCCTGATTAAAAAAAAAAAAATCCAACGAGGGCAATAAATTGCCACAGGTTCCCAAATTAGCCTCTGTAGACCAAGCACATTTGCTACTGGCCATGCAAATTAATTTCATCAAACTGCTTCATGTAGCGTGATGAGGCACCCATTTGCTTTCACCCCTCAACCATTCATAACCCAAATTCTGAGAGTATCCACCACTGTCAGATTATCAAGCAGGTAGGGACTGACCTCAAAGGATCATATTGTAGCTACCATCCTCCATCGGGACAATTTGCCTTTCATTTATTTATTTGAGAGGGAAAGAGAGAGGAGAGGGACAGAGAGAAAGAGAGAGAGAGAATCTCAAACAAACTCCCCCAGAGTTTGGAGCCTGATGCAGGGCTCAGTTTCACAATCTTGAGATCACAATCTAGGGCAAAATGAAGTGTCAGAAAAAAAAAAAAAAAATGAAGTGTCAGATGCTTAGCCAAGTGAGCCCTGACAATTTGCCTTTTATTATTTTTATTTATTTATTTATTCATGATAGTCAGAGAGAGAGAGAGAGAGAGGCAGAGACACAGGCAGAGGGAGAAGCAGGCTCCATGCTCCGGGAGCCCGATGTGGGATTCGATCCCAGGTCTCTAGGATCACGCCCTGTGCCAAAGGCAGGCGCTAAACCGCTGTGCCACCCAGGGATCCCCCGACAATTTGCCTTTTAAATCAGGAAGTCCGATGGTTAGAGGAAGGGCAGCAGAAATGACATCGGTAACTATCCTCTCTCTGAGTTAAAATTCAGTTTGATGTGGCCAATGCCTAAGGTATGCCTACAACATGCATGGTTATATCATGATCATCATGATCATCATCACGATCATCATCATCTTAATATCAACAATAATGTAGTAATCACAGCCAACATTTATTTGGCACTTATTATTTGCCAGTTGCTATGATAAGAACTTTATATGCATGATCACCAATACCCACAAAACCCTGGTATTATTCTCCTTTTGCAAAAGAGCAAACTGAGGCTCAAAGAAGTTAAGCAATTTTCCCAAGTTCACAGAATCATTAAGTGATGCAAATGGGGAGAGGGGCAGAGTTGTCTGAGGGATGGCCACATAGGCTTTCCCTGGGTCACCTGGAAATAAGCCAGCTGGGACCAGAGGTTTCCCTTCCTCCAGTGGGAGGGGCTACACATGATATCATCTTCTCACACAGCCCCCTGATGTCATCTATCAGCACTGTTCCCAGCATGTACCTCATGTGGACAGCTAGTCCCCAACACATGGATTTATTCTCTACTTGCAAGGCCATTCTCACACTGATCGTAGTAGGTTGAGTATCAGTTGCCCAAAGATATCATGTCCTAAACTCTGGAATTATAAATGATATCTTACAAGGAAAAAGATTATTCTTTGTAGAGGTGACTAAGTATTTTGAGACAGGATTATCCAGATGATCCTACACCTATTCTCAAGTGTCCTTATAAGACAGGGGCAAACATACACACAAAAGGGAACAGTGTGACCCCAGAGACAGAGATGGGAGTCATGAAGTCACCAGTCAAGGACAGTGGGCAGCCACCAGAAGCTAACAAGGCAAGGAACACATTCCCCTAGAGCTTTCAGAGAGAGCACAGCCCTGCCAAGACACCTTGATTTCAGCCCAGTGATGTTGATTTTAAACCTCTGGCCACTGGCACTGTGAGAGAATAAATCTCTGTTGTTCTAAGCCACCAAGTCTATTGTAATTAGTTACAGCAGCCCTTGGAAAACTAATCCACTTATCCTGGCCCCCTCCAAACAAAAAACCCCAGAGAGCCAAAGGAGAGTCAAGTCCCCCTTCTAGAGTTTCAAATTTTAAATTAAACTTTTAATTTTGTGATACCTGGGTGGCTCAGCAGTTGAGCGTCTGCCTTCGGCCCAGGATCCAGGATCGAGTCCCACTTCGGGCTCCTTGCAGGGAACCTGCTTCTCCTTCTGGCTATGTCTCTGCCTCTCTCTCTCACTCTTTCTCTGTATCTCATAAATACATAAAAAATCTTTTAAAAAATTATTTTAAGATAATTGCCGATGCATATGTAGTTTTATGAAAGAATACAGAGAGCTATCATGTATGCCTAACCTAACTGCCCCAGTGGTCACAGCTTGCAAAACTGTGGGGCAGCATCATGGCCAAGACAGTGACTTTGATACAGTCAAGACATAGAATAGTCCATCAACTCAAGGATCCTTTATAGAGTTCACCTTATCCTGACCCTACTATTCCCTTCATTCCTGACTTCGGGTCACTTCTCGTCTGCTCCCCATTGTCATAATTTTACCATTTCAAGAATGTTATATAAATGGAATCATATTATGCAACTTTTCAGGATCAGTTTTTTCTCACTCAGCATAATTCCTTGGAGTTTTATCCAAGTTGTGTGCGTTAGTGCCTGATTCCTTTTTACCACTGAGTAGTATTCCATGGTGTGGACCTACCAAAGCTTATTCAACCATTCACCCACCGAAGGACGTCTGGGTTGCTTCTAATTTGGGGTCATTACAAATAAAGCTGCTATGAACATTTGTGTACAGGTTTTTGTGTGGGATAAAGGCCCCAGAGCAGAACTGCTGAGTTGTGTGATAGCTACATGTTTAGTTTTACAAGAAAACGGCAAAGTATCTTCCAGGATAGCTGTAGCATTTTAAATTCCCACCAGCAATGCATGAGTGGTCCTTGCCAGAATTTGGTGTGGTTGCTGTTTTTTTTACAGATGGATTTGTATCTGTGTGTAGCCATCTATAAAGCAAGTCAGAATGAGAGAGTGTAGAAGTGGTGCAAACTAGTAACATCAGGAGTAAGGAAGCTCATGGAAAGCATGGAAAGAAGAGTCTGGATTTGTCAAGACTGGTAAGGAAGAGTCAATGAATGTGAGGTACTTCAGCTGCGTGGGTGTCGATCTGGTCCTGCTCATTCCTCCATCTCCCTCTCCCTTCTTTCCCCTCATGTGGCCTGGCCTCCTCTCAAGTTCCCTACTCAACCAGGTCTTTTCCTTTGGGAGACACCATGTATAGTTCCTTTTGTTTGTAGTCCTCCTACCCTGGTCTTCACAGGTTGTCTGTCTCCTTGTCATACTTTAGCTCTTAGCTTACCCATCACCTCATTAGAGAAGTCCTCCAGGATTGCCTTGTCTAAGTAGGTTTTCTCCCATCTACCCCCCCTTTATTTTCTTTTGTGGGGTGTCCAGTTTTATTCTTTCACCAAAACTGCCACCATTTGTAAGCATATAAGAAACTATCTACTTGTTTAAAGTTTCACACCAGATGTTAAGCCCGAGACAGGAACTAGTTCTGCTTCATTCACAAGACATCAACAGGCTCCAACTTAGTCCTTGACATCTAAAAAAACTTCAAGAACAACCATGGAATGAATGGAAGGGAAGGCTGAGGGAACTCAGAATTTCAGGAGCTAAATGCTTAAGGGCCCATTTCGACTAGCCTAGATTAGAAAGTGAATATTATGAAAAAGGTAGAAGGGGGATTTCTCTATTCAGTTGAGGGGAAAAAATACCATTTGTCACTTATGTTCACCTACTAAAATCAATAGAGTGTGCAGAGTTCAAAGATAAAAGCCTGAGGTTTCTAACCTAAATAAACTTCCTATCTGATTGGAGACACACAAATAATTGTAATGCAAGGCAAAGAGAATTAGAAGACAGGGCTCAAATAAAAACAAGAAAACATGGGCGGAGAAAAGAGGGAGAAGACTTTCTCTGGGGGAAATCGGGGTGGCTTCTTGGAGGTAATGGCATTTGAACTGGATTTTAAGGACTCACGGGATCTAGACATTCAGTCATGGAGGAGATGCATTTCATTCTGCATAATGCATGAAGATATTACTTTTCCCTCTTTTGTCAGAATCTATTCCTCTTAAAAATGAACATAATTCCTGTCAATGAGCAGACTAGCATAGGAGTTAACTTTAAGGTGCCCCAGAAAAGAATTCTTCAGTGTTGAAGCTCAGTACTATCAACAAACATCTCCGATACTTGGTTATTATTTTTTATTTTATTTTTATTCAGGAATTTTTAGCAAGCTTCTTAATTCCTTGGTTTCATTCTCTGGAGGAGGTTCTGTCTGAAAGGAATCCTATTCAGTCTTGTTCTGTCTGAATAAGGAATCTGGGGAGGGTCTCATGTGAGGACAGCTGTTCAGTTTTCTCTAAATCTGCAGGTTCAGGAGGGCAGAAGCCGGGCTAATGGTGGGTGTGAAACATGCTTCGAGAGCCACACTGCCTAAAACGTGTGTACACGCCAAGGTAGAGTTAGCCAGGGTGAGAAAGTTTCTTTTTTTAAAGATTTTATTTATTTATTCATGAGAAAGGCAGAGAAACAGGCAGAGGGAGAAGCAGGCTCCATGCAGGGAGCCCAATGGGGGACTCAATCTCAGAACCTCAGGATCACACCCTGAGCCAAAGGCAGATGCTCAACTGCTGAGCCACCCAGGCGTTCCTCCAGGATGAGAAAGTCTTTGACATTTCCTTGCCATCCTATTGTTTTCTGGTCACTTTCGTACACAAGGAAATGTGATCAGTGAATTCAGATCATGGTCTCTGACATTGACTTTTGACCTTCTCTTTCTCTGAGTCCAGAATTTTCTCTTCAAATGCTGGGGACTGAGGTCCTTCTCCTTTGGTCTTCTACTTCCTTTTACTTACTTTGTCACATGCTATTCCACTCTGGGGAGCTTCTCTCTCCCTATTTTATAAGCCAAGCTATCTCTCTATCTATCAGCTATTTAAACAGATGTGATCAATAGTGTTGAAAATAGCAGCTATGCTTTCAGCCTAAGATTGACTAGAACATTTTTATTCTGTGTTGGCAACACAGTGTTTTATGAAATTTTGTACTAAAAGACAAATATTTAAAAGTTGGAAATGTTATATCTGAAAATTATAGATGCCAGACTTCTCTGGGCAAATTAGAAGTTCTGGCCACACAGAGCCCACTTTTCCACTTGGTCATAAAGAGCTTCAGCTGCAAAGGTCCTTCTCTTTGAATGGTCATGGGCTCCCCAGTTTGCCACAATGCTAACCACTTGCTAAGTCACTCCATTTAGAAACTACAACCAACTACAGTTCGTCTGGCATTAGAAAGTCTGGGGGAGTAACGTGATTTCTTCATTATTTTCCCAGTATAATTATGTTATTAGGTTTTGCTTAATTACTGTAGTAATACATGATTATTTTAAAACAATACAGACACGTAAGCATTCAGTTTGATGAGTGCTCTAATAACTGCAATCACTGCTGTCTAATAGCCACATCAGCCTCCTGTGGTTAGACTGCAGTGGACTGAATTATGGGCACTAGTTCTTCAAACCCTGTACTCATGCCATTTGCCATGGCATTCTACAGCGGCCCCCACTAGCCTCCTATAGCGCCCCCTATATCTTGACTTCTGCATCATCCCTGGGACTTGGCTCTGACCAATAAAACATGGGCCGCAGTGATAGGGTAACAACTCATCCTTTTGTGCCTCCCTGTCACCAGGGAGGTGATGATGGAGAGCCAAGCAGCACTTCCAGATGGCCACTTCCCAGGTCTGAGCTCCTGAATAAGCATATATAGAACAGCCTCAAGCCATCCACTACAGAGTGAGGAGCCAGGTTGGGCTGGACCCACCAGCATGAAGCAGAACCACCCAGCTGAGCTCCTACCGGGGACAGCCAACCTCCAGCCAATCCAGAGAGGGATGAGAAATACATGTTAATGGTATGCTGTGAAATGTTGCCCTTGCTATGCAATAATAGGTGATTGATGTTATGGTCCTGGAAGTGGAGGTTTAAGATGCTATGTTCACCAGCTGCAGGATGGGTGTGGGTGAGCCAACCGTGTGAGGGGCTGATTAAGGAAAGGCAGAGAAACTTCTAGGCTCTGCGAAGGAGAGACACTTCATTTACCAAGAGAAGCAGGAATGAACCTATTTTGCAGCCATTTGACTGAAGACCGTCTCCTTTTCTGCTACAAGTCCACAAAAAAAAAAAATAAATAAAAAATAAAAAAATAAATAAAAAAAAAAGGAAATTGCATTGCTCCACAGATCCACAGATATGTAGAACTGCATCTCTTGAAAGACCACCTCTTTTTTCTGGGGGTAATTTAAAGGCAGCCTTTCACTTGGTAATTTTCTTCCAGGCTTTACTAGAACTTATGAGTATGCCATCCAAGATCATGCAGGCTTATTAAAGCAGCCACTTACAAATGAATAAATAAAAAATAAGGAAGTGGCCATCTCCTATCAAAGACAAATGACCTAATTTTGTTAGCGGATCATGTTGTAAGGTCAGCCTTATTCTCCTGGATCCCGGCAAGCATTACCATTCATGAAATTTTATTGGTTATTTGACGTCTGTAGATGCTCAACTGTTTCCCCGATACATGATTCATAGGGGCAAAGGTCTCTGAGCATTTCCACATCACAGCTCCAGTCTTACACTGAGGCGGCTCTCAGAACAGCTCCCTTGGTTCTTCCCCCACCTGGTGTGTCACACGTTTTATATTCCATTTGCTGGGGGCTTATTTTTCTCTCCCTGATTCTGACCCAGCTATCTTCTCATGGAACACAATACAGTCTCTTGTTTCCCAGTGTCCCTCGACATGACTGGAAAAGCCGTTTTAAGGCAGTACAGCTTGCTGTTTGATGTCCACCCTCTATTGGCTAAGTGAGCCAAGACCTGCAAAGCATCCACCTTTGCTGATGACACAGAATTGGAACCATTGGGCATATTCCCCTACAAAGGGGTAAAGCTGCCACAGAAGCTCAGAAACAATGCACATCCCATTCTTCCTCCCCATTCCTCTGTTCAACAAGTAGTTCTTGAGAGCCAGCTATGCAGGAGGCACTGATCTAGGTGATGTGTGTAATATAAGAATGAAACATACAGACTTAAAAAAATAAATAAATAAAAATAAATAAATAAAATAAAAATAAAATAAAGAAACATACAGACTTTATCTTCATGGAGCTTGCATTTTAGTAGAAGACAGACAAAATGGAAGGACACAAATTACAAATTGTGATGTGAGCAATATAGGGCACAAATACTGCCTGACATCAAGGATACCTGAGGAAGGAGCGCCTACCCTCAGTGATAAGGTTTGGAATAGTCTCTTTGAGAATGTGAAATTAAGGTGAGAGAAAAAGAATGAAAGGGAACATTCCTGGAAAATGGGCTGAGCTCATCCCAGTGGGGGTGAAGACCAGGTACTACATCTCTGAAACACTAAAGAACATTCCTTATTTGAGGACTGATAAAAGACCAGCGTGCATAGCAGCTGGGGGGCAGGGAATGATGTGCAGGGGCTGTGCTAGATAAATGGGAGCTGGGAAGTCCAAGTGAGGTCTCTGGAATTTATACCAAATAGAGTGAGAAGCCACTGAAGGGTTGTAAGCCAAAGAGTGATCTGATGAAGTGTCTGATTTAAGAATATTCTTCTGCGGCAGCCCAGGTGGCTCAGTGGTTTAGCACCGCCTTCAGCCCAGAGTGTGATCCTGGAGACCTGGGATCCAGTCCCATGTCAGACTCCCTGCATGGAGCCTGCTTCTCCCTGTCTATCTGTCTGTCTGTCTGTCTGTCTGTCTCTCTCTCATGAATAAATACATTAAAAATCTTTAAAAAAATAAGAATATTCTTCTGGCAGCACCTTGGTGGCTCAGTCAATTGAGCATCAGACTCTTGATTTCAGCTCAGGTCATGATCTAAGGTCCTGGGATGGAGCTCTGTAATGGGCTCCACACTCAGTGGGGAGTCTGCTTGAGATTTTCTTTCTCCCTCTCTCCCCTTCTCTTCCTGTCCCCTGATTGTTCTCTCTCTCTCTCTCTCTCTCTCCCTCTCTCTCTTTCTCTCTCTCAAATACATAAATATTTTTTTTAAAAAGAAGATTCTTCTAGAAGCCATGGGGAGGATGGATCTTAAGGGCAAGGGTAGAGGTAGGCGAAAAGAAGAGGCCACTCAGCCATATGGGGATGAGGTAATGGTGGCTTAGATGAAGGAGTGAGAGAGAGAAAGTAAATGATGGAGAGAAAGAGAGAGAGAAGAGAACACATGAGCAGTGGGCAGATGAATGGAAAAAAAGTATAGACAAAAAAATGATCCAACTTTTGTTAATGATACAAGCAAAATCTGTGATTTTCATGGTATAGATGAGAATATGGGTGGGTTTTTTTTTTCTTATTCTTAGAAACTGCAAATAAATCAAGGGTTATGAGGTATTAAAAAACAAGCAGTACAGGAAGGCTCTAACCCGAGGTTCAGATCCTGCTTCTGTTTCTTACTGGGCGTGAGGCAAAAGAGTCAAGGATACAATCCCAACTCCCCTAATTTATCTCTATGGAAAGAGGGGCTACCAGGAAACCTTTATTATTTAAAAGTAATAAAGCTAACCACTGCTTCTTCCATGAGACCAACCGTAACCACTCTGTCTAACCCCCACCCTCCCTTGGTTCATGCAATACTTGTAGCAAACTTAGCAAAAGTTTTGTAAGAGGAAGAGAAACAATTTTTTGCTCATCATTTAAATCCAAGAGACATCCACTCTACCAGAAAACTTCACCCTGAAATCATTTGCTTAGAATGTGTTTCAAAAAAAAATTTTTTTTTGTATTTATATGAAATGATGGAAGTTAATTCAACTTACTGGGGTCATCATTTTGCAATATATGTATGTCAAATCAATATGCTGCACATCTTAAATGTCTACAGTGATGTATGTCAATTATATCTCAATAGAATTGAAAAAAAAATAAAAGGGCAAAATAAAAATGTAGGATTCAATTTCTTTTCTACACACGTACGCACATACTCACATACATAGAATACGGTCAGCAAAGTTGTCCCAACCAGTGAACAATCTCCAAGTGGCTGGATTAAGTGAAGAGGAAATAGTTTCCTCCATCTATGCAGGAAGTATTTGTCCTTGCAAAGATGGGCACGTGTTGCTTCTCTGATTAGAAAAAAATAAGAATGATCCATGCTTTTAGTATTTTCTGAAGCAGACATGGCACTGAAACTATACCATGTCTTAGATATTTCCTAACTGAGATTATTTAAACAGCTAACATTCAGTTGTAACTTTTTTTATGCTAAAAAAATTGCACCAGGGGATCCCTGGGTGGCTCAGTGGTTTGGCACCTGCCTTTGGCCCAGGGCATGATCCTGGAGTCCAGGGATCAAGTCCCACATCGGGCTCCCTGCACGGAGCCTGCTTCTCCCTCTGCCTGTGTCTCTGCCTCTCTGTCTCTCATGAATAAATAAATAAAATCTTTAAATAAAATAAAATAAAATAATTGCACCGGAAGAACACTTGAATGAAGACAGTGAAGTTCACTGGCTTGGAAAAGGAACACTGAAGCTCCACTTTCCTGGGTATGTGCAGGTGGGATGCCATCCACTCCCTGGAAGGTTCGGTGCCCTGATACTCCCCCGTTGCTTCCCCCAGAGGGTATGGCATGCCTTACTGCTCAAGACTCAGCAGTAACAGAAAGTCTTGGCGAGAGTTTTGGGAGTAAAATTAGCTAAGGAACTGTGGGTGGACAGCTTGCTGGAGAGGACGCCCATGGTAAGACTTGCCTCATTAGCCCGAGGTGAGACAGCTCCGAAAACCATCAAGAGCTACGAAATTACTGACTCTACAGTTCCATGCATACTCCATGAGGATTGTACCTTTAAGCAAATAAAAGGGAGAAGAAAGCCCTGGAAAACAGGATAGAAATTAAAATACAGTGCAGTTGCCTCTTGGCCCTCTCCAGCGTGAATGGGAGTATTTCAAGTGGATCCCTGTCTAACACATCAAAGGAAATTTTGCTTCCTGAAAAGACTGGTCCACAAACTAAATTTCACGTCCTCCTTTATTCTCACAAGGAATTCTCAAGAGAACTTCAGTGTCATGGTCAGTCAAGATGTCATAATTATGCTACAATTAAACATTCTAATAATGATCATATTAATTATATTTTAAAGAAGACTGTGACTGTTCTCAATAGTTAATGAAGGAATTGAAGAACAAGTATAGGAATCCATAAATTCAGGAACCACTGAGTGAATGAATGAATCAATCATCAATCAATGTCAGAGACGACACTACAGCTCCTCACACTCTGAAGTTGTCTTTTCATTTTTAGAATTCACTTTCAATGTATTCCACGTGATCAACAACATTTAAAGAAATGCCTCCTTTTTTTCTAGCCTTTCTAATGACAAAAGGGTGCTTGGTTAGGTTCATGAAAAATAAACACACCAAGAGACAAACTATTTCAATCAATAGTATCGATAAATGTTTTACTTTTTAAGTCAGGTGGTAGATTCATGGGTTTTTGTTTCACCATGCTCAATGTCCATATTTGTTATACATGTTCTTTGGTTTATACCAAGTCTGACATAATTTAAAAAGAAAAAAAAAAAAGCAGGCTCACCATGTGTTAAAGCATATGTGTAAAATAATACAATTTGAGGGCCAAGAAATCTAGGATAGGAGGCGAAAATGCCCAGACTATCCAGCAAGAATGGTACTACAACTACTTTGGGTGGAGATAACCAAGCACCTTTTTTTTTTTTCCATGCACCTTTTAAATCCCAGTGTTTCAACTGCTTAATTTTCTCTTTGATAGTTTGCATATTACAAGAAGAACTGTATGCCTCCTAACATCCTGGTGAACAGCAGCTTAATTAAAAAGAAGAGAGTTTGCAAAAACACAGGCTGTGTGTCTCAGAGCTAATTGAAATAGCTACAAAGGGCCCCAAAAAGACAAGTTCAATATCGTGGAAATACCAGCAGGGCTGGCATTTCAGTGTTCTCTGATACCCTCCTTGTCTGTCTGATTAAAATTTCACTTGGCCTTTCTGTCCATAATAAAAGAAACCTATTTGTGCCCAGAGCTGTTCGGCAGACAGCAGACGCATGTTAAATTTCAGGGTGTTTACTGAGTCAGCGGACGTTGGGCAGCATCTCAGCAGAGAAAGCCTCATCAACTTTCTGCAGGGACGAGGTCCTTGGGGTTAACGGTGGCATGCGGTGCGGTCATTTAGGCAGCTGCATTTGAAAATGATGGCTACAAACACCCCCCTTTTTTCCTTAAAAAAAAAAACAGGGTGCACTATGTTGCATGGTATTCAGTAATGAACACTTTCTTGGCAGGTGGCTTTTGGGTGCCATTTTCAGACTGGAGCACCTGGGGAAACTGAGCGTGGCACCTTTCAGTAGGCCCTTTCAAGGTATGCGCATGTGTGTGTCCCTAACTGAGCGCACCTGAGGGGCAAGGCAAATGTGTCACTACAGGACTGTAATCATGATAATCATTTTAAGTGTTAGTGAACATTTAAAGGTAACTAGTATCTAGGGAGCTTGCATAAAGCCCGCATTCATGATCTGCATCATATTACTGAATTAAAACCATTAGGATTCTCAATATCAACAAGAAAAGTGAGACTTGGAGAGATCAAGCGACTTGCCCAAGGTGACACAGATCATCCCCAGGGAAGGCTCAGATGCAGGCAGTCTGAACCCAGGGCTCATGGTCTGACCCATCTCCTAATGAGTTAGTGCCACGAAGGCATGGTTATTTTGTAAGATGTCACCAGTGTAGATCCATATCTAGTTCTCCTAGCATTTCTGGTCACTTGAATTTGGGTGAGGCCAGATGACTAGGTCTGGCAGGGGCCTCGGAGTGGGAGCCATCTCCATGGCTAAAGGCCCAAGAGCAGCCCTCCAACTCTGCAGCCCCTGCAGATTCGGTCCAGGTCGTGGAGTGGCAAAACGGAAGCAGCATGGATCCTGAGACACTTCATGGAAGAGACCTGCCACACTCTGACATGAGCAAGGGATACGCTTGAAAGGGTTAGAACACAAATAATAGAAAGATTAAAAATTAAATATCATGGTGAATTCCTCTCAGAATCAGAAATTGTGCCAAAATCCACATTAAAAATAAAAACCAGAAGTTAAAAATATTTATTGAACAAGATGGTTTTGTGCCCTAAAGGATATTAGTGGCCCTACCCTCTAGTCCATATAGGACATTCCTCAGTAATCATAAGGGGAAAAAAAAGATGATTTTCCTTACTTCCAAAATTCCCTAGAGAAGTATTGCCACTCCAAGTTAACAATAAATAATGGAAATATTTATCTGAGTTTTACAGTGATGTGATTTATAGGTCCTCTCCTCTCAAATTATCTGTCATATACTAAAATTTCTGTATTTTTCTAAACATATGATCTTCTCACAAAAATTTCTTCAATCACAAAGTCTTATATCTGCAATTTTGCGCAATTCTTTGAAGACTTTTTGAGGAGTCAGTTAATGTTGAATGTGAAATATTTCTAAGATGAATATGTAATACTTTATCATTTTTATTGACAGATGATATTATTGTCAATTTATTATTTTGGGGGCACCTGGGTGGCTCAGTGGTGAGCATTTGCCTTTGGCTCAGGTCATGATCCTGGGGTCATGGGATCGAGTCCCACATTGGGCTCCCTGTAGGAAGCTTGCTTCTCTCTCTGCTTATGTCTCCGCCACTCTCTCTTGTCTCTCATGAATAAATAAATAAAATCTTTAAAAAAATTTTAAAAAAAGAAAGAAAGAAGAAAGAAAGAAAGAAAGAAAGAAAGAAAGAAAGAAAGAAAGAAAGAAAGAAAGAAAGAAAGGGTTAGAGCATTGAGATGGAGAGCCTCTATGTTAGCTAGCGCAGCCTAACCTGATTTTACCATTACTCAAACTCAGAAAACCAACTTTCCTGAAGAACTTCACGTTGAATTGTTTGCCAACTATGGAATTCTAATCTCAGCACTGCTTTGGAGGAGGCTCACTGACACACAGCACTTACGACTCATCCTTACCTTGGCCCCAGAATCACTCTAAAAAGCATGCAGGTAGCGGGGTTCCTCTGTGAATAGCTAGCTAGAGTGGGTCACCTAGCCATCCATCTAGCCATATCTCCATCCTTCTAGTATTGTTTTGTCGGGCTCTCTGCTCAGCAGTGGGGGTTCAAGGATGAAGGCACGAGAGAGACATAGCACTGCCTTCAACATGCTCTCCGTCTAACAACACAGACAGTGCGGAACAGCAGGTTGTGCGGCTGTATATAGTGGAATCCTGTGACTTTCACTCGCTTGCTTAAAAATCTTATTTCTGAATGTCTTTGCAATAAATGGGAGCTATATTTTTACTAGGAAGACAAGCTGAAAGAAGCAGTACAGGAACAGATGAGCTATCATGGAAGGGCCACACAGGATAAACCAGGGACACGAGAAAGAAACGATCTGATGTATCTGGAAGAGGGTGAAATAGGGTGAAAATCTGGAAGCACTTCATGGAAGAGACATCCTTTAAGCCCATCTTGAAAGCTGATCTAACTTCCTACAAAACCTTCCTGTTCTGAGATGCCATTCCGGTCACACCCCAAGGCTAGCTCACACAAAAGAAGGTTAAAGTGATACAGGAGTCAAGATACCTCTGAAATGAGCCAAGTAGAATCCTCAAACAAATCAGGAGTTTGCTGGGAGATGTGGCAAAACAAGGTTAACGCCCGATGGGGGTTCTGGTTGCTTCTTTTACTGTGTGTTTTTTGTTCCTAACTTCAAAGTCTACTTTCTCTTAATTCGGCCGCAGAGCTGAAATCCTTAACTATTCCATTGTTTATAAAGCAGATGCTAAAGAGCGGATGGGAAGCCAGAACCGTGGAATAAATTCTTTCTTTCCAGAATTAACGAGGAAAAAAAAAAATGCCTAACATCCTCAGTGATGTTTTCCCAGGTAAAGTAGTTCAGCCACAACATCAGTATAAATTGTACAGAGGAATCTGTGGTTCTCACATTTCCACGGACGGTGCTGGGTGGTGGCGCTTGGCAAGCTGTTCATGGGCAGGTTTCTTTTTCCCAGAGGAACAGAGACTGAGTTTCCAACCTTCCCACACATACTACCACTGGATGTGGCCATGAGGCTGCTTTCGGCCCATAGAACGTAAGTGGAGGCGCCACTCTTTGTTCATGTTAGGCTTGGTCCCTGTGATCCTCTCCATCCTGGGCAGCCGTGATGGCTGAGCCACAAACAGAGGAAGCCTGGGTTCTTGCATCATAGAGGAGAGGAGAGCTGCCCCTCCATCAAGGACACCCACTTTGGGGAAGAAGACCCACACCGGAATTGCAGGAAGCCACTGAGATGTGGGAGTTGGTCACTGAAGCATGTATCGTTTGAGCAGTACCTCTACCCCTCCTGATTATGAAGAATAAAATACAGAGTAATCCATGCCTGAATCATGGTTTTCTTTGAACACCTGAAATTCAGAAAGGGAAAGAGAAGGACCCCCTACTGCAGACTGCTGTTTGTGGAGGCTGGTCCATAGTACTTGCACACAAAGCCACCTTTACATGACAGAATGGGCCTTTGAAGTCAACTGACCAAAATCAGCTTTGGCTTCCAGGTGGACAAGAACACAGAGACCAAAAAGACCCCCAAAGAATGACTCTGGAAGGCAAGGATACCTGAGTGATATACGAAATTATGTTTCCCTGATAGTCTTAGGTCAAAAAAAAAGAGGATGCCCAACTTTAGGTATTATTAAGAATTACGGGGGTGGGGGGGGGGAGCAGCATTCTCCCCTTACTCAAACAAATAGAAACCCTTTTTATCAAGGTTTCTATTAAGAACAGATTGCCCTCTACTGCCCACTCCCTGCTCATCAATTGGTTCATTCACAGTTTCTGAGCTCTAGGAATCCCTTCCTTTTCCTCTCCCAAACTAGCCTGCTCACGTTAGCCAAAGAGATCCTCTTAAAATAGTTGTAGGGTCATGTCACTCCAAATCTTTAAAATTCCTCCAGTGGCTTCTCAGTGTCCAGATTCCCATGCAGCCTGCAAGGCTGACCTCTCCACACCTTCTTGCACCCCTGCTTCCTCACCCCCCAGGGTTCCAGACAGACCCATCTGTCAATCCCTTGAACTTGCCAAGCTCCCTTCCTCCTCAGGTTGTGCTTCTGTCTGCACCCTTCCTTCTTCTTCTCTCCTCCTATCCATCCTAACACAGCCATCGATGTAAACATCAATCCTTCACAGAGGGCTCCCCCACACCCTCCTTTGAAATTAGGTCTTCCCCACTATAACTTTCCACAGCATCTGGTGTTTCCTTCCCTCACACTTATGATGGCTGGCAGCTGTGTCCATCAACAACCAATGTTTATTGAACACTCACTCCATTCTAGGTGCTGTTGGTAAAACATAAAGAGAGACAAAATCCTGTCCTTAGGATGCACACCTCCTAGAGGGAGAGACAGCCTACACATATGTAAATTAGCAAGATAACAGTGGATTTCTAAGTGCGGTGAAGGAAATAACCAGGGTGATGGGTGCAGAGTAACTGAACGATGTGCCATTCTAGACTGAGGAGTGAAGAAAGGTGTCCATTAAAATAAGTTTTTTTTAAAGATTTTTTATTTATTTATTCATAGAGACAGAGAGAGAGAGAGAGAGAAAGAGAGAAAGGCAGAGACACAGGCAGAGGGAGAAGCAGGCACCATGCAGAGAGCCTGAGGTGGGACTGGATCCAGGGTCTCCAGGATCACGCCCTAGGCTGCAGGCGGTGCTAAACCGCTGTGCCACAGGGGCTGCCCTAAAATAAGACTTGAAGGATAAGTAGGAGGCAGCCCCGGGGAAGAGCTTTCCAGGAAGAGAGAGGTGAGTGCAAAGGCCCTGTGGTGTCTAATGGCCTGGAATATTCAAGTAAGAGAAAGAAGGTTGGTATGCCTGGAGCATGCTGATCTAGAGTAAGTGGTAAGCGATGCCATGCAGCAGGGAAGCAGGAATTACACACAGATTTGTATGACTTTGTGTTTAATATCTGTCTCCCTATGAGATTGAAAGCCCTGGGGTGGGGGGGGATGGAGGTGCAGGGACACTAGTTTGCTTATCACTCCACAATCAGGGTCTAGTACAGGACTTGACACTTCATTGGGACTCTATTTAAAGAATTAACAAATGAACGCTGCACCTGGGCTGCTCATTTCAGATGGAAGCTTGGCACCTTAAAAACGGTAGGAGCACATGCAGAAAGCTGCAAAGGTGGACACTTTCCAGTGATGGAAAAGGGCAAATGGAGAATCTTATTTTTAGTTGGTAAAGTAATTACAGCAGTGTGCATACAGGGCGGCAAGGAAGCCGGGAGAAACAAAGAGGTAAATAGCTTGGAAACCTTCATTCCCATCTGCAGTTGCTGCAAGCACCCCAACCTCTGAGACCCCGGGACATTTATACTAAGCAAGAGGCATAAAATTAGGCAGCATCTCAAGATGATACCCAATAGGCCTTACATTTCATTTCAGTCAACCACTGCTGGGTTTTGGCACCATTTTCATTGCAAATATGAGTAATGCAGACCCCTTAGTCACTATTAAGTAGCAATCTGGGGAAATCATCCACTTCCAATAATCCATTTCTCTAATTTAGAACACTCTGAAACCACATAATGAATAATACTGTCGCCAACTCTCCGGTAATGACATATGACATATGTCTGCAATTGCTCTTTTCAAGATAAATCCCACTGTGTTGTTCCCTTCAGAAACTCCTACTTATTTATTCACTTGGGTTCCTCACACACAAATACAGTATATTCATTTCTGGAGATGAATTTAGGAACAAAGTCAAATCCCTGGCTTTGAAATATCAGGAAAAAGTTTTATCCTCACATAATAAATAGCATTAAGTTTTGTCTACAAATGCTTGATTACTACGTAATTATATTCTTAAGTGCAGGCTGTCAATTAATTCCCAAGCGCCTTATTTAATTAGTGACACTATTCTGTATATTAGCAAAATCTTCCCGTTTTTTACAACAGCTATTTTATTCCACCCCCTCTTATGGAGCGTTAGAAGTAAGACTTTGCTTCTCCTATTCCCTTCGTTGCATAAATGATGCTCCCTCAGCATTCACTTCTAGATGATTATAAAAATCCCCCAAGTTCTGGGTCTTGTTAGACCCAATGTCCCTTCTTCCCAAAGAAGTGGAAATGGAATGAAAACATTGCCCAAAGAACCAGCTCTTTTCAAACCCAAGAGATGAACAGAAGGGATAAAAGTCATGAATAATGGAACTGAGTTGCTGGTTATCCTCTTTGTATAAAAAGTGCTTAACATTCCTCCATGAGGACACTCTCCACAACACTGACTCGGGGTGAAAAATAATTTCCCTGAGTTACTCAGATAATTGTATTAAACACTCACCCCACTCTGGATGTAATGATCAGAAGGGGAAATCTCTTATATCAATCTCTAATTGAGAAGGGAAATATATTAGGCTAAGTATATTATAGCCATTTGGTTAGAGGGTTTGCATGGGCATAATTACATGGTTAAATATGTTTCAGGGTATTTCTATTTTATGCTTAGGTAATAGAACTGAAATACGTTAACTCCGTAAAATCTCAAGAGTATGTATCATCCAGCAAGGTGCTGGAAGAAACTATGGAGTCTAAGAAAAGGAACTTTGTGAATTTTTACATCTTGGACCATAAGACCTGGGTGAGCTGAGAATAGACTTAAATTCTAGTGAAACTAACCCAAGATTTAAAGTAAGACTAAACTGTACCGGCTCCTCTCTCATTTCCCACCACCAACGATGCTAATGAAATAATAATGAGCAAGACGACTGCAAATAAAGTGAACCTCAGTGACAGTGGAGCATTATGAATCTGCCCAGCATAACTGTAAGGTAGACTTTGAGATAAATTTGACCAGAGGCAGAGGGTGAGATGCACTGGGGGAAGTTTTAGGTAAATCAGAAGGCTATATGGTTTTTTAGGAGCTACATTTGGAGAATTTTTTAGGAGCTACAATTAAAGTATCTCTGGACCCACAACTCACCGCCTTACCAATATTACCTGGCATCTAAAATGAAGCAAAAATGAAGAAAAATGTCACAGGAACCCTGGGAGGAAGACCCCAGAAACACAGGCAGCATAAAAGCATCTTCCATGCCAGTGGTTCTCCACCAAGATAATTTTGTCCCTTGGGAACAAAGGAAGTAGCAAAGCTGCCATCCTGATGGCTTTTACGGGTGGCCTGAGTGTTCTGCAGTCATGGAAGATTTTACCTTGGTAATTCTTTCCAGCCCTTGCCATCATGATGAAGGAACTCATCCTTCAAAAAAGACCAGGACAGGAAGAGCAGGGATCCAGCAGATAGCAGAGTTTCTCATCCTCTGTATTGTTGACATTCTTTCTGGCTGAGATAAATCTGTTGGAAGGGCTGTCCTATGTACTGTAGGATGTTTAGCAGAATTCCTGGTCCCTACCCATCAGATTCTGATAACACCCACTGTACTCTCCAGTGTGACAAACCGAAATGCCCCAGACATTCCCAAATGTTCTGGGGTGGGGGGCGGGGGCAAAATCATTTCAGTTGAGAACCACTGGCAGAGAGGATGCTTCATGCTTCTTATATTTCTAGGATCTTCCTCCTAGAGTTCCTGAGACATTTTTCTTCATCAATGTATTATTACATCTTTGTTAGCTATTAAAATGCATATAACAACTGGAAAATAAAGAGTGGGAGTTGCCCCTCATCAGCCTTTATTCGAGGAACTAATAAGGAATAACAGTTGTATGTCATTTTAGAATGTCCTTGTTGTGCACATTACAAGGCACACATAATCTCTTCTCACACACTCATGTCTATAACACTCTGTAAGAAAATATATTTATAGTATATATACGGTTTTGAAAATACTTGTTTTCATTAACGGATAGTACTAACACATTTTCATATTAGTACCCATAAATTAATTTTACTCTTTTGATGGTTGTGTTTCACTCTACGGGTGAACCAAAATGTACCCAAGCAATGTACTGATAGATGTTTAACTTCAATGAATTTACTTCCTCATATAATCTTGCTCCCTTTTGCAATATATTCATGTTGATTAAATTCCTAGGAGTAGAACTTCTCAATGAATTTTTTTCCTGACTACATTTCATTAATTCCCTTTCATTTTTAAAAATATTTTATTTATTTGACAGAGAGAGAGCACAAGCAGGGGGAGCAGCAGGCAGAGGGAGAGGGAGAAGCAGGTTCCCCGTCGAGCAAGGAGCCCGATGTGGGGCTTGATCCCAGGACCCAGGATCATGACCTGAGCTGAAGGCAGATGCTTAATCAACTGAGCCATGCAGGCGCTCCATTAATTCCCTTTCAGATGCTTTCTCATTTTGGGCAAAATGGCAGACCTACCATTTTCTTTGGTTTCTTGAAACTTCTCACCTTGGACAATTATAAATAAAGACCCTACAAGGAGCAAGGGATAGTACTAGGATCCCATCTGTTAGTCACTGGCCTTCCTCCTCAAACCAGACTACTTGCTGGTACCTGTCCCATGCACCTTCTCAACTTCTCTGCTGGGTCTTTAGATCACCATGGTTTAGAGTCTCTTATTTTCACATGGGTCTACAGTGGCCAGTATCAAACTATACAATAGGGAGGAATTGATGAGCAAAAAGCAGACAAGATTTGTCCCCTCTGATGCATATAGTGTAGTGGTTAAAAAAAAAAAAAAAGGCAGTAATCAAAACTGACTAGAGAAGTAGATGTAAAGTTATAGGTAAAATTATCAGCACCCAGGAGAGGAACTCAATGCTTTATGAGGAATAAATAGTGGGGTCTGACATAGCCGGAGTTTAAAAACAAGCACTCCTAAAGTAATGGAAATTTACCTGGGATCCAAAGGCTAGGGAAGAATTACCAAGTGAGGGTGACAGAGATGGTGGAGATTCAGGTGGGGGTTCAGAGGATGCAAATGCCCTCTGTTGGGAGGGGAGATGGCCCCTGGAGAGCAGAAGGGCTCTCAGTGCAGGTGAAGGATAAGGAGGGAGGTGGAGTGGGGTAGACGACTAGGCTGGGAGTAGGATGCTCTGATACTTATAGGCGCCATGGGTTTTACCTTGATTTTGTAGGCTTTGGAGAGCAGGGGAGTGGCCTGGTCACATTTGGGCTTTGAAAAGATCACCCTGCTGAAGCGTGACAAATAATACCCAGTAAGTCACCATACAGAGGCCTCCATGAACTGAGCAGAACTTCTCTTCCTTCCCTATAAGCACTTCTCATCCACTGATAATTCTGGGTCTGATAAGGGACAGAACACGTTTTTCCCATTTCTTCTTTAATGGATTTACTTTCTTCATCTGTGACCACTTGCTTTTTGGCCTGCTTTCGAGAAGAGCATTTTCAGGCCTTTGGAGATCATATTGAAAGGAAGGGCTTTTAGAGAAAATAGGACTAAAGCAGATGCTAGGTGTTTGTTTGTTTGTTTGTTTTGTTTTTAATTAACCTCTAACAAGGGAGTTGATTAATTTAAAAATGTAAAAAAAAAAAGTGTCCTCTTTAGAAGGGTATTTTATCTTATTATAACTGTTGTTAAATTGGAGGTAACTAAGAGACTTAATAAACATGTCCACAGAAATCTTCACATTTTATCTACTTAACTCTGGCCCCAGACTGCTTTCTCCCCAAACTAAAAAGTTAGTTTATAGCATGCCTAATCTATTGCAGAGCAATCATATTTTAACCTTATCAAATATCCCCACATATTTCTTCCACCTGCTCAAAAATGGAACATCAGAGATTTAGATTTTATTTGGAAAATTCCTTATTCATCATACGGAAACACATTCAATTGCATTCGAGGAATTCAATTTAAAACTAATTTATCTTACATTAATGTTTAAATTCATGAGATTCCACATAAAGTCATTCTTGTAGTGTAATAAATTCAGAGTCAATATGATAATTATTAAAACAGAAATGGGCGTGAGAAAAATAAATCGCGTGGTCTTAGGGTTAGTTCTCTCTTTCCTGAGCTCTGAGGCTTGTAGCAAAGAAGGAAAGAGAAGAAGATAAAAAAGAAAAAAAAAAAGAAGGAAAAGCCAAGAGGAGGAGGGACATAAAGAGAGGAACAGAGAGAGAGCAAGGCTACACCGGTGCTAGCCTTTATCGGATGCTTACAGTATGCCAGGCAATGTGCCAGGGTATCTCCCCAACTGGAAGCCTCACAACAGCCAATGAGAAACACTCAAGTGGTAATACAGCTAACAATTAGTGAGCACTTACTGTGACTCAATCTTTTCAGTCTGAGGTGGTCAGGTCCCTCCTGTCCTCCCCAGGTAGAAAACTGAAATGGGCAGACATGAGAGGAGGAGGTCGAGCTGAAATAAACAGCAAGTAGGGGGGCATGGGCCGTGGCCCCAGGTCCAGCTCTACACTCTAACCCGTGACCTGGTAGGCCTACCCAGAATGTAAAGAATGTAAAGGAAGTAATGTAAAGGACGTAAAGAAAAGTGTAGCATTTCTGCAGATGCAGCAACCCCAATCCCTAAGAGGCAAGCACTCTGTGGTTCAGCCTCCACTGATTTGAATTCAGATTTGCCAGGCTCCTGAGATCATGTTGGGTCTCCATCAGCTCTCCACTGATCTCAATGCCCAGCTCCGGAATGCAGATCAGAGTTCCTCAGTGGGATTACTGTCACTGCCTCCACCAGCTGGGGGCTCCCCCACCCCGTCCCCCTTCATTTTGGGGCCAGTGTCTTTGAAATCCCTGTTGCATTCTCTTCCCACTGACTGCCCTACCGTGCTCCCTTCATCTCCTTGCAGTTTCTTTCCTTGTGTTATCAATCAAGGACTCATGTTCTCTGCAGGGATACAGTAGGTACCCAGTAACTGGGCAATGATAGTGCAGTTTTTAAAAGGAGGAATAGGGACGCCTGGATGGCTTGGCGGTTGGGCGCTTGCCTTTGGCTCGGGTTGTGATCCCAGAATCTCGGATAGAGTCCCGCATCGGGCTCCCTGGGAAGAGCCTGATTCTCCCTCTGCCTGTGTCTCTGCCTCTCTCTTAGTCTGTGTCTCTCATGAATAAGTAACTAAATCATAAATGAATAAATAAACAAATAAATAAATGGAGGAATAAGATGAACTTACAAAATGCTTCACATACGTAGATATTCAGACATTCCCTATCAAAAAAAAAAAAAAAAAAAGTTCCTTCTGTGTTTTCGACTTGCTTGTCCTAAGCACATAACTCCCTTTTCTGAGAATTATTTTCTCTCTTCCTTTCCAAATCGCCCCCCAAATACCCAATAATTTCTGACTTTTCCATTGATTCTTGCATTTTATGTGTGTATTTTTAAAACATCAAGAACAGTCGTTTTCAACAGGGACAATTTTGCCCCCAGGAGACATCCAGCAATGTCTGAAGGTATTTTTGGTTGTCACAGCTAGGGTGGAGGGGGAGGTGCTATGAGCACCCAGTGGGTAGGGGCCCAGGGGTGCTGCTACACAGCCTACCAGACATAGCACAGCGCCCCCCGCAACACAGAGTTATCTGAGTCCAAATGTCAGGGGTGCAGGAGCGAGGCTGAGAAACCCTGATCTGGGACACACTTAAAGTTGCTGCCAACGGTTGCCTCTGGGGAAGGAGAAGGAACAGAAAACAATACTACTTTTTAATGTTCACTTCTGAACGGTTAACCCTTTCTCTTTACACTCCACACCTATTATTTCTGGAATATTATTACAATGCTTTAAAAAAATGAACTGTTTTTAAACATTTTCTCTAAGAAAAGGTAAAAAATGTTTAAGGGAAATTTCTCAAGGAAGGCCAAGCAAAGAATAAATACAAGATTATTTTCAAGCTAGTGGATGATGAGTCTGAAGAGGAACGTCCTTTGGTAGGCAACTGGTCCATTTTGTCTCCTCAGTATTGTGCTGACAAAACAGGACAACTTTAACCTACAGACTTTTATTATTATTTGTTGTGATGATTGTTAACAAAAACAGAAGCGATGTGTTTAGCATGTAAATGAAAATAAAACCCCAGAATTTACTACAAATCGCCACTTTGTATTTAAAGCAAAGTGACATCTTGAGTTGTTGCCTTGTTGGTAAGATAATTATTTATATTATTGAACTTTCTCTTAACCATTCTATTACTTTAAAAGAAAAAAAGGTGGGGCACCCAGTGGCTCAGTGGTTGAGCATCTGCCTTCAGCTCCAGTCGTGATCCCGGGGTCCTGGGATCGAGTCCCACATCAGGCTCCCTGCAGGGAACCTGCTTCTCCCTCTGTCTATGTCTCTGCCTCTCATGAATAAATAAATAAAATATTAAAAAATAAAATAAAATGGAAAAGGTACCAAAGATCTGGAAATACAGATGAAAGATAACTAAATACTCAGTCCTTGCTTTCCTTCACATGGCCACCTCCCTATCCATCAGATGCAGACCAGGTCCCGCCCACAGATGTCACCTCTTCCAGGATGCTGCTCTTTGTCCTGATTAGCTTGGCATATTTTCAGTGCGATCCTTCCAGTAGTATCCCATAATTCCCTCAACATCAGCTCACAAGACAGAGCTCTATGTCTCTCTGATTCTCTATTCCCTAAGGCAGGGGTGTCCTGCTACCCATCTTTGTGTCTGCAGCAACTAGAACAGTGCTTGATACTTAACAGTTATTCAAAATATTGAATGAATGAATGAATGAATGAATGAATGAGCAAACGAATAAACAGACATGTGAATGAAAAAAGAACAAGAATAGTGTCTACTAGCCCTAAGAAATAAAGAATAGAGAAATTTGAGAGCAAGGAGGAGGCGGGCAGGTATATGGATAAAGGAGGAAGAGAGAACATTCCCTTATGGGTAATTCAAGGTGGGTAGGCAGGGCAGGATGGAGCAACATGTATTTAACACAGGCCCCTGCCCATCCTGGGGCCAAATGCCGGTCCAGTCTTTTACCAGCCAAGAGCTTGACAAAGTAACTACTACCCCTTGATACTCAGTTTCTCATCTGTAAAATGGAAATAACAGTCATAGTAAATGCATATGACTATGAACCTGAAATCAGAATAACACACATAAAGCACTGAACAAAGGGTCTACACACCGACCCACCGAGCTATTAGGGCTCATTGCTTCTTGGCTACGAACACTAACATTTATCAGAACACTTCTTGGCAGCAGCCAGACCACAGCACACTTGTTAATACTAATGCACACCCTTTGTGTGGCCGACTTCTCCGGGCATTTTAAGGCACAGGGAGATCTAAGAGTCAGACGTCCTTCTCAAAAGGCTTGACCTAGTTGCAGAGTCAGACCATGTTCACCTCCATCCCGTGGGGGTCTTGAACCCCCATCCCTTCCATCGGCAAAGAAAGCAGCACTTGGACCTTTAAAAACACACTATAATGTGTAAGTGTGAATTAGCATGGGGTTGTCTAACCTCATACCTTATGAGCAGCTTCATCTGCCATAACTTAGATTGTGATGGGAAATAAAATGCAAGCACGGCGAAGAGCTCACTGTGCACGGCAAGACATGTTTTATCTCTAGCCACGAAGTGGAATTGCATTCCTGTTGCGAAACCCAGATTGATGCATGCGTTTTATTTATAACCCTTCTCTCAAAGTTCCTCCAAGTTACAAGTTAGCAATGAAAGTTTGCAGTGGCTTTTAAAAGGCCTGCTGGCATCTTCCCTGACAGCCAAATTCTTGCAAGTGACAGTAACAGACCACAGGATGGCTGAGAGTCAACAGGCATTGAAGAATGCATGTGTCCAAGCAAGAATAATGGTGATGGACTGGGAAAGGCAGCAAGCAGAACTCCTGAGCATGGATCTTCAGGCTAAGCCTGCCACACCAGCATTTCAAACCAACTGTCATCCATCCACTGGTCCTTCCCTCCTTCAATGTCACCTGCACTCTGAGCCTGATAAAAGCTGCTGTTACCTCAGTCTGCCCCTTCCCTGCCCATCTCCTCCAGTGGCTGTAGAAAAACCAGAGAACCATTTAGCGGGCAATGGCCTCAGTTTGATGACCACTTCTCAACTCAATACACTCATGCTTCCCTATCTGGTCACACAGAAGGTTTGCTCACCAAGAATCATCAACCCCTGACAAGCAGAGACAACCACATCAAAGTCTGACAAGACTAGGGCTATGGAAGATAGGCCAGCAGTTCCTCGAAGAGGTAAACAGAATGTGACAACATGACCTCCCAATTCCATGCCTAGGTATAGACCCCAAAGAACTGAAATAAGTATTCAAACAGACCATATAGCCATGTTAACTTATGTGTGTGTGCATCTACTATTGACCAATATAGCAAACCAATAATTCAAATATAACCAAGCACCCACTCTACAAGGAACTATGCCATTTCCACAGGGGGACAAAGCATGAAAGGAGATAAGATCGTCAGTCAACTACAAGGGGGAATATAAGGGGGGGGATGTAATTTCTAAAGTGAAATAAACAGAACAAAAAAATAAAATAAAATAAACAGAATTCAGGACTCTTGAGTGTGCAAGGGTCAAACACCTAATATAAACTGACCACGCCCAGAATATAATTTCTTAGATCATCATGCTGTAAATCTATGGATGTTTGGATTCATACATAGATGATTCAAGGTGCTTATACAGTTATGTAGAAGCGTCTACCTGTCTACATGTCTCTTTTCTGTTTTCTTTCATGTTGGCTTCCTCCTCAGACAAGTGCCTTTCACACCAGAGAGGTGGCTTCTAGAAATCCCAGACGTTCATTCTGCTAGCTCACCATCTCTGGAGGAAATAAAGTCTCTTTCCCAAAAGTTCCTTGTAAATTTCCGAGAGTCAGCCTGACTGGACTCACTTGGGTCAGACACGCACTCTAGAACCAATGGAAGAGTCCAGGAAGGCAGAAAAGATCTCAGATTTGCCCTGGAAGCTGACCCCCCCCCCCACCTGACGACACAGACTGAAATTATGGGAAAAGAGTTCTTCAGAGAGAAAAACTGAGGTGTCTCCCCAGAAGAAGGTAAAACAAAAGCTGAGCATGAAAAGCAACAGTGGCCCATCACAGTGGCCAAATGATACAGGTTATAATGGGTAAAAACAGAATGCTTGGTAATGTCAGAGGAGAATAGGAAATAGGAATATGTATCTCACAACAACATGCATTATTTCACATATACGCTACATAATCAGTCTACTCAACGGCATTCGACAACAGTCATGGTTGTCGCTCACTCCTGCATCAGTGGGTCCACTGTGGTTTGGCTAAACTAGACTGAGCTTGGTCTTAGTTGTGGTGTGAGCTGAGGGTAGATCCCTGTGGCTCCTGAGGCCAGTGGATCCCCTAGAGACCATTATCCTCATAGTGATGAAAGAAATACATGAGGATGAGCCCAACTGCACAGCACTTCTAAAGCCTCTGCGTGTATCATGGCTTTTAACATTTCATTGGTCAAATGAAATCAAATGACCAAGACCAGCGTAAACGAAGGTGGGAATGATATGTCTGGCACTCCAGTGAGAGGAACATGGAAAGGTCATAAAGAGAGGAATGGATAAAAAATTTTAAAGCATAATACAAATATACCAGGGCATCCCAAGATATTTTTATTCCCATTTTAGAGATAAGAAAACAGGGACGCCTGGGTGGCTCAGTGGTCGAGTGTCTGCCTTCGACTCAGGAAGTGATCCTGGGGTTCCATGATCCAGTCCTCATTAGGCTCCCCGAGGAGCCTACTTCTCCTTCTGCCTATGTCTCTGCCTCTCTCCCTGTGTCTCTCATGAATAAATAAATAAAATCTTAAAACAAAACAAAACAAAAAATAGAGACAAGAAAACAGACAAAAAAATTAGCAACTGTCCCAAGATCATTTAGCAGAATGGCAGAGCTGGATTCAAAACCAGGTCTACTAATTCTAAAGCACAATAATGGGACACAGTGAGATTCCTGGCAGATGGTGCAGGAATAGGGTCTGAGGCAAACGTTCATGGAGGGCACAGCCCCAGTTGTCTGACATGAATCATAATCAAAGCGTATGGATACTGAAGTTATTGTCAATTATAAAATTTCCGTAGCCAGAAATAAATTTAAGAAAAAACCTCATACAATAGAAAGGTGCTTAGAACGCCCCATTTCAATGGGGTTTGCTCCAAAGTAAGTTTTAAGACTGAATTATTTCCAACCTGAGACAGTAGAAGAAGGTGATGTCTGCAGCTGACAGCTAAGCAGCATCCTCCTACATGAAAGAGGTGTTCTGGTTAAGTGTGTTTGAAGTTATGACAGATTAAGGCGGTCAGAAATGTGTTACCTGGGTGTCAGTTTTCCCTTTAAAATCTCTGGGAACAAAGTTCCTTTGCCTTCAATCATGTGGACAGTTTGATGTATTACAGGATCCAGTCAAGGGGTTAGGCTTTACTCAGAACCCCCTGCCCAGCAATATGCACACTGCCACCTCAAAGCTTTCTTCCCAAGGGCCAGGACTTCCTTCTAAAGCCATAGCCACCTTGGTTTGAAGTCCAGTTCATCAGTGGACAAAAACTGTGTGAAGAAAAACTCAAAAAAAAAAAAAAAAAAAGATAAACTCGAGCCAGTCTTGCAAAAACAAAACCCAAGATTGATGGCCATATAGAAGGCTTCTCCCTCCCTCCCTCCTTCCCTCTTTTCTTTTCTTTTCTTTTCTTTTCTTTTCTTTTCTTTTCTTTTTTCTTTTCTTTTTTCTTTTCTTTTCTTTTTTCTTTTCTTTCTTTCTTTCTTTCTTTCTTTCTTTCTTTCTTTCTTTCAAGACTTTTTAACAGGCAGAGATTCCATGATTCTTTTAAAGGAGCATAATATACCTAGAAAGTAACTCTTCTTCACAAAGTACTTCCCAATCTTAATATTGCTAAGATTCTAGACCTGAAGGTCTTCAAGCATTTTATTTCCAAGGCTCAACATTGCCCTCGGCATCAATGGAATGAGATTATATTTTTCTAATTATACCCACGGGTATAGACACAGCGTTGACAAATTTGGTGATGATTGAATTTTTTTTTCCTCCTAAAGTAATTATTAAGAGCGAAATATTAGGTAATTAGAACCAGAATGAGGTTTGGCTACAAATAATAGGAGAGCTTTTCTTAGCCCTAGAGGCAATGGGGTGTAACAGTTAAGAATGCGTGCTCCAAAGTCTGCAGACCAGGTGTGAATCTTGCCTCTGGCAAGTCATAAGCAGGTAGCCTGGAGGAAATCAATTAATGTCTACAATATGCAGTTTACTCATCAGTAGGAGGATTCAATGGGATATTGTAGGGATAGAGACTGCACAGGGCCTGCCACAGAGCATACTGGAGTGAGGGCTTAAAGATGCAAATAGACAGCACTCGTTTACTTAGAGTCTTACAATACATTCCAGCAAAGAGGCACAACCCAAGAACCTCAAGTGCCCTGGCAATGCCCAGCCCTGCCTCTCCTCCCATGCTGTGGCCTTAAGACCTCAAGTTTCAAAGACCTTTTCAGACACTGATCTTCCCTCCTGAAAGGCTTAACCTAGTGAACCCCTACTCATCCTTTAGGTATGTTCTCAAAAATGTCTCTTTGAGAAAAAAAAAAAAAAATCCCTGAATTTGCATCTATCCTCTCTGGTTTCTTTCTTTCTTTTGTTTTCCAATTAAAAAAAAAAAAATTAAATAATCTCTACCCCTTACATGGGGCTCAAACCTACAGCCCCGCAATCAAGAGTCACATGCTCTATCCACTGAGCCAGCCAAGCACCCCAGTCCTCTCTGGTTTCTATTCTCATGGTTCCAATGTAACTTGCCTTCATAGCACCTATTAAAGATGGAAGTTACTGATTTATTTATTTGATTAATACCTGCCCCACCCCCATCACCCTCACATTAGACTCTGAGCTCCGTGAAGCTGGAGACTTGGTCTAATGCACTCTCTGGACTGCAGCCAGCACCCAGCATCAGGCCTAACACACAGTAGGTATTCAAGAGTTAGTTACTGAATGAAAACATGTACAACAATGTCACAGAAAACAAGTAGGAACACTTTGGACATCTCCACAAATTCTATCTTAAATAACTTTCTTGCTTTCAACTTCAAGCACACAAAAAGGACAATTCTCTCATCTAGGTCCCCCTGATCTTCCCTCTAGGTCATTACATCACAGAAGAAAAAATAATAATAATAATAATATATTTATAATATTTATATATAATTTATTATTATTATTATTATTATTATTATTATTATTATTATTTTGATGATTCGATGAGATCTTCTCATAATATTGGCCGGTTTGGTGTGTTGTTGTTTTGTACTTTTAAATAAGCTCCCTATGTGGGCTATTAAATAAAGTAGGGACAAATGAGAGAAATTATGCATCTGCTTTTCACTCCAGGACAAGTTGTTATGTTTGTTTGAATCTAATTTCCCTTTGTATAGATCACTGAACCGCACCTCGGATATTGCCAGTATCAAGATGAGAGTGTTAGTGGTGGGGCCTGGTTAATAATTTGCTGGGTAACTTCAGGGAGGAAATGCAACCAGTCTGGGCCATTGTTTCTTTTCTTTTATATAACAAGGGGTTTGGGCTGAGCTGAAATGGAGGCCTGGAGAGTACAAACACCACCTTGTTTAGTCATTTTCTGCACACATTCCAGACTGATCTTTCCCAGACTCTGCATGTGCTTGGTGCCTTTGACATGTCCAGAAGGTTTTATTTTATAAGGAGAGGAGGGAGAAGATTTTGATAGGAAGTGGGAGTTCGGGGCTTGCAAAGGTGATGAGGTGATGAGGACGTTCAAAATGGAATGGAAATTGCATCTGCCCCCTACTCATTTCCTCTCCTTGATTTGGGGCCACCTGCAGATAGGGGGGCTTAGATGAAGAAGACAGCACAGGCAAAGCTAATTTGGGGACTAGGTGACAAATCATAGCATAGAGCTGGAAAGAGGACCCTTTTCCCTCTCTCTAAGGATAGTCTGGGGTCCCAAAACTAAACCCATGGGAGAGCATCTAAAGACAACATCTGGGAACGTACAATAGAGTTCTCAATAGAAGAGATAGCAATGGTGAGCCTCTGGAAGCAGTTAAGCTGGAAGAGGAGATATTTGATACATGAAATGTGAGCTTAAGTGATGTACCTTTTGAAGATTTCCAGAAATAATTTGGATATTCCCTTGTGAACCATGGAAGCTTGATTTTTACTAATAAGCCAGTGACTTTTCTTATGATCATAATTTTGGTATATAAAATAATTGTGGCCTTAGCATAAAATAGTGATACCTGGATACACAGGTTGCCTTTTATTTTATGAGAATAAAAACCCAAAATCATGGTTTTCTTCATAGATCTCAACATTGTTTGACTGCATGGCAGTGTGTCATTTCTCTGAAATATGATTTTATAAAATATCCAACCAAAAAGAGAACAGAGGGAGGAATTTTCAATTTCTCTTTTCCTTCCCTACTGCTCCAGTCTCCAAAGAAAGATAGCAAGGACTTGTAGAAACATCTTAACTCTGACACGATTGGCCAAGGATTCAGAGACTTTCCACCATTTTGTAGTGCCTTATCTTCCATGACCCTACACAGGGAACCTCTTGTGGAAAAAGCAAGATAAATAAATGAGGGACCAGCCACCAAATCTTCAGGTAGGACTGGGCCATACTTGTTCCTAAAATATGCTGACAAAATCTGGGCATTAAAAACTGAGCTGAAACTTTAAACTGCAAACCAGCACATCACTTTCCACACTGCCATTTCTAAGGTCCTGTTGGTATAGTCTACCGACAGGAGAAACATCCATTGTGAACACACTTCCAAACAAAACAGGAGAAATGCAAGGAGCTTCTTAATAATTTCAGGCATTCATTCTAACAGAAGGGAAAAAAAATTATCCCTTGAGGTCTTACAGTGAAAAGTCATTAATTAATTAATTTTAAATGACTTTGCTTTGACAGCATGTTTCTCATAAAGGCTACCTCATATGGAGACTGATGAAACCAACCTTATACATCGATACAAAAACAAAAACAGCAAACATATATTGTATAATGAGTTTGGGCAAGTGGCATGGCTGTCTCCATTCATGTTGAGAAAAAGAAATATATTTGGAATATATATTTTTTTCCAGTCTGCAACCTATTTCAGTAATTTCTCCTATATCTTATAAATGTTAACACCCAGGTTGTTAATCTTCCCCAAACCAGAAAAGGCCTTGCTAATTTTGGAACTTTTATGAAGACTAGCTACATAATAAGTTACATACCCTTTTCTCCTGAACTGAACAAGCAGAAATTCTATGATATTCATGGAGAGAGAAAAAATACTCTATTTAATGAAATATTTCTATTCTATTCCACTTAATAAAAGATAAAAATATTAAATGTTACCTGGCTACAACCTAATCATATTAAAAGAAGTGATTTTATCCAATACTATTCATCATCTTGTCCAACATCATTGGGTCCAATTCTATTATCATAGAGTTAAACGATAATTCTACTCCTCATCTTTTTTCCTCTTTTATTCACTTTAGAGGTATCTCAGGCTTTCCCTTTCCTAAGTCCATTCCTGTAAAGGCAGTTCTGTACAATTATTTTCCAAATCCCGGTACCATGTCTCCCAGAGTTGGGCGTCCTTAAAAGTCACTCAGTAAAACTGTGCATCCAATATAAGCATCTCAGCCATGGCGTCCCAGGCAGAAGGGCTTAGGTGTTTTTGTTACGATGTCATCGTATTTTTTTTTCTGTGTCATTTTTATAATTATTTCCAGAGACCATTTAAATCCATTTTGGAATGAGATGTAGTGAATTATCTGGTAATCCTATGGCTGCAGGCAATGGAACCTATAACAGGTTAATTTATTAAAAAGGAGGATTGACAGGAAAGATGTGGGATATTTACAGAAGCAGGACTCAAAAAAAAGGGTACCATTAATGCAGAAATTAATGCCATTGATTCATCATCAATAGCCATTCTTCTAAAGAGTCAGGGTCCCAGGGGAGAGAGGACAAGTGGCCAGGTTTAGTTTTTATGCCCACCTCCTCTTCACCATACTTGGTCAAGGAGAAGGAACTCACAGAAACTGTGTATATGGCCCCTAGGTGACTTACTCATTTTTTCAGAAATCTCCGTTGACAGGTCCATTTGGAACACAGTGTGGTAGAAAGGTAATTTCTCCAAAATGAAATAAAAAAAAAATAAATAAAGGAAGGAAGGCTCTTTTCTGGAGAGCTAAAACAACAAGAACAACAACAACAACAAATCTACTCAACTTGTATGGAGGAACATATATGTATGCCAACGAGGGTGATTTATCCGTAATCCCTAATTATGCACATAAAAGGCACATTTGCTGTTAGTTACCATGACTGGTAATTAATACTGTCAAAGAAGAAAAGATAGACACCTATTTCTCTTCCTGGGACTCCGTCAGAGCTGACCTTTTTCAGTTATCAAAAGAAGAAAAGCTGAGAGAGAAAGACACAGGGAGACAGAGGGAAGAGAGAGGTAACTTGGAGAGACAACCAGGGGAAGAAGCTCTAGATGTCTGATCACATCAAGCTCAAAGGAGGACAAGCAAGTCGGCTCATCTCGGTGGTGTTTATTCATTTGGACAAAAGCAACTCTCCAATTTCACAACTTCCAGAAAGGCACTGGGCTGGTGAATTACACTTGGTGCGACAGCACTCTTCCAGAGAATTGGAATGAGATTTTTGGCAGCTAAAGTGTTTTTTAAAAGCCACTGCTTTCTATGATTGCCCCCATCTCGTAAATGACTCTGTCGCTGAGAATGACCAATTCAGAGACAATGCAAAACTCCTTTTCTACAGCTCTACAAATCTCATCTAAACTTCTCAAATTTCAGTTTGTTCTGCACTGTGTTCCTAAGGACTTCTGATGGGGTAGCAATTCTGTACCAAGGTGCATGCCACTTTTGGTTTAAGGCTTTATATACAATGGAATAAAGTCTTGGGGCGCGTAGAAACTTACTAACCTCTGCATCCTAGATGAATGACGCTCTCCAAAGCAGATGAGGAAGAACGAGTTCTGGAGTCACGTGGACCTGAGTGTTACTTTCTCTACTTCCCCAGCATGTCCTCAAATCTCTGAGCCTCAGTTTCTTATAAAATAGTATCTATCTCATCAATTAGACAAAAGAGCATATAGGAAGTGCCTTGCACAGCTCCTAGTGCTTACAGAAGATATACATTAGTTTCTTTCTTCCCTTGGTTTGGGACTATCTGACATTATTCCTTACTAACAATATTATAGTGTGTATTCACTTGGCTGACTCTATATTACAGATGATGGTGATTTTCTATGTCTTGGAAATTGTCTATTCTATGTCTTAATGAGAAGATGCAGGCTGAGTTTAAGGGTGTTTATCTCTGGAAAGAGAACTAGGCATCTTTGAGGGCAGGGTTGGAAATAGATCCATATAAACGTATTACCTACTAAAAAATTTAAATTATAACAAACAATAACCACCACAAACCCCAAAGTGAGATGATGAATTTGGCAATCTTTCCCCATCAGGCAATATTTATTGAGTATCTGTAACAGCCCCTCCTCAAGAATCTCAAAGGAAAGAAATGCTGTTGTCCTTTCAGCCTGAGAGTTACTCATTACAGAAGCAGGGGATAAGCTCACAGGGATATAGTTTATCTTGAAGAAAAAGAAGTCTACTTCCACAGCTTTTAAGAAAGTTCTCCTGTAGGGACACTTGGGTGGCTCAGCGGTTGAGTGCCTGTCTTTGGCCCAGGGTCCTGATCCTGGAGTCCCAGGATGGAGTCCAACATCAGGCTCCTGGCAAGGAGTCTGCTTCTCCCTCTGCCTGTGTCTCTGCCTCTCTCTGTGTGTCTCTCATAAATAAATAAACAAAATCTTAAAAAAAATAAGAAAGGTCTGCAAAAGGAGAATTAGTCTACTGTAGGGACGCCTGGGTGGCTCAGTGGTTGGGCATCTGCCTCCGGCTGAGGTCGTGATCCTGGGGTCCTGGGATAGAGTTCCTCATCGGGCTCCTGCGAGGAACCTACTTCTCCCTCTACCTGTGTCTCTCTGCCTCTCTCTCTCTCTCTCTCTATCTCAAATAAATAAATAAATAAATAAATAAATAAATAAATAAATTTTTTTAAAAGCCTGCTGCAGCAATGTAGACAGAATCAGAAGGCAATTGGGGCTAGGGTAATAGTAGCAAAGGAGGAGAGAAGAAGGGGTGGGGCAGTTCTGACTGGAGGAGGTATTGGGAGGATGTAAAGACTACCTGCTGGAAGCCACTTGACACCCTAGTGCAAGATCCATATTCAGGGCTACATATGCATATCACCATCATAAGCTGAGCAAATCCACAACAATTAATGAGTACATGAACTTGGGGTTCAAACCCTGAACCCAATGCCAACATTCTTCCAGAACTGCCCATCTCAGTGAATGGCACCACTACCCATTCAAACACACCAGGAAAGGCAAAAGTCATCTTAGAATGTTCATCTTTTCCCAAACTCTCCATTTCAAATCGATCACCAACTTATCTTGATGAGATACCTTAGATTTGTTGAATCTGTTTTCAATTCACTTCTCTCCCTCACCCCCAATACCTTAGTCTAAGATGGTAGCACTACTTGTTTCAACTACTGCAACAGACTAACTGGTCTTCCTGTCCACTTTTAATTTGTTTCTCACATTGCAACCAGTGCTTCATTAAACAGCCCCCCACACACACACATGCATACATTATAAAGTTAGAAAGATGCTTCTCTGATAATACAAATTTAAAAAGGTTATCTCATTAATATAAACTTTACCATTTTGGCACAAATCACAATCCAAATTTGGTACAATACATGAGTAAAGGAATATGTCAAAAAAAAAAGTGATAACATGATAACATTTGCAGGAAGCAAATCCAAATTCATTAACAAGGTCTTTTTTTTCCCCCAAAGACTGTCACTACCTAAGGTGGTGGACATACACAAATGGCTTTATTTACCCCTTACAATAGACCCATCAAAGATTCTTTCTAAAATTATTTAACATTTATTAGCTCAAGGTAGCATATGCATTTGAAAAGAATGCAAATGCATTTTTAGAACATTATAACTGTTCTGGATTTTCCTTAGCACAGGACAGTTTCCCATTCTACTTTTCAAAATATTGGTTTTCTGAATGATATTAAACTAAGTATGTAACACCATCAGGCTAATATAAACCTTTATAATGGTTTTCAAGAAAGAAAGGTACTCATAAAAATCTTTAGAACAAATACTAACTAGAGAACAGCATCAATTAATTAACTCACTAATTACCTTCATATATCGTGACCTTGACAATTCTATAGTAATTTCTATTCTAATTAATTCTATTCTAAATCATCTAAATATTCTAACTGATTCTTGCATGGGTCATTTTTGTGAGCCATATACTTCTCCAAGGTGCTAGATGATATCTTATATAGTTTATAGCAAGGAAATATTAGCATGTGAATATTCACAGCTCTTCTCCCCAGCCCACAAAAGATAACTCCTTCCTTCCCAGCTTGTTTTTTGAAAATTTATTGCTCAGAACTAGTGCAGTGGGTAAAAATAGTAGAGCTGGGGAAAAAAAAAAAGATTATGAGTTCATTTGAAAAAAGCTAAGTTTCACTATCACACAAACAGCAGGATAGAAGGTGAAGACAATGGGGAAGAAAAAAGATGTGAAGGGCCTTCCTGTGGCTTGAGGGTTGGAGTCCTGGGAATTGGTTTCTGAGGGTAGCAGTGGACACTGGATGAAGGATGTAGAGAGTAAACAAGATGGGTAAGGAGAATTTAAAAAAATGTTTTTAGCACACATTAATAATCTATGTCCTCATTTGTAAACATCCTTCAAGACATGCCAGGACAATGTGATTTGCTTTTAATGTCCGATGGCTTGTGTTTCTTTTAATGTGATGATAACTGAGGCAAGAAGTTATTGAGTTTGGCTTTTGTTAAAAATAAACACTGAATAACATCCAAGCAGTGAAATTCCCCCAAGAAGCACAACAGAACTCTTTCCAGCTCAATTAGCTGGTTTACTGTGGACACGTATGTCTCATGACCCTCTCCTCAACCTCCACCCTAATTACGGGTTTACCTTTGTAGCACCCTAAACTTACAGGGCACTGACTTTCACTTACACATGACAATTTTATCAGGTCGCCGTGAACTGGCTTAATAGACTTTATATATGCTGTTAAACTATATGTGTGTATTGCATATTTATCACAAATTAGAAGACCCTGGGTGAACAGAGCTGGTATAAACTAAATGCAATTACATTTTCAGCACACAAGCCTGACCACGACCAAGAGACTTAGACAGTGTTCTTTCGCGTGTGGGTGCCATCTGTATGTTCTGAATGTTAAAATTATTATCATACTTCCTAATGATTCTGAGATGGTGAAATACATATGAACATACAGCTTCAAATGTTTCTTACGTGGGATCCCTGGGTGGCGCAGCGGTTTAGCGCCTGCCTTTGGCCCAGGGCGTGATCCTGGAGACCTGGGATCGAATCCCACGTCGGGCTCCCAGTGCATGTAGCCTGCTTCTCCCTCTGTCTGTGTCTCTGCCTCTCTCTCTCTCTGTGTATGACTATCATAAATAAATTTTAAAAAATTAAAAAAAAATTTTTTTTCTTACATGTTGAATCTTGCTACTTAAAGTGTGGTCCATGACATTGGCATTGTCTAGGAGCATGTTGGAAATGCTATCAGGTCAATCCCCAGATCTAATGAATTAGGATTTACACTTTTAACAATGTCTCGACATGATTCCTCTTCAGTTTAAAGAAGCACTGCTCTAGATGAGTCCACGTTTTCATTCATTCCACAAATATTTATTGATTGCTTACACAGTTGTCAGATACCGTGGAGAGACATTCAAACAGGGGCAAGAATGATAGTGAACTATTTTCAAGATTTCCACTTGAAGAAGTGACATAACTTCTAACTTCATGGCAAAATAGCCAGAAGAAAATGAAAAATCTCTCCATTTGGCATTCCATTTATACAGAATCACTCACTTGAGATTTTAGTTTAAAAAGCTACTTTGTCATCCACTCGTTTCTGGAGACCCTAAGTTAGTACTTTATCCAAAAGGTAAAGAGAGCCTTTTTAGTTAAAACTGCATGGTCCATGGATCACCTCTAGTGATCACTTAAAAGGCACAATTCTGGGGAGAGAAAGGGGAAGAACAGAGAAGAATTAGAATGAGTGGGTGTCTTAAATTTGCTCTTTTCTAAGCCTACCAATTCACTACTATGCCCCCTAGAAGCTTGGTATTTAAATGCCGTGCATAGATGAGCAGCATTTCCATCCCTTGGAAGCTTGTCACACATAATCTCCAGAACCCACCCATACCTATGAATCAAAATTTGCATGCAACAAAATCCCCAGGTAAATATGTAAACACAATAAAGTCTGAGAACCTGGGCTCTAGTGTATAAGAACCACTTCCTTAAGTTATTGCATAAAGAACAAACATGTACCTTCTTGACTTTGGGGGTGACTGACCCTTCTGCTTATCCCAGGACAAAAGTGTTTCCAGGATGCTGAATTTTAAGTACCGGCTGCTGAGACTGGGGACAGTTCCAGGCTAACGAGGATGGTCATCCCCACCCCCGCTCCACTGTCCTCACATTCATAGGCTAGATTGTGTGCTCTCAAAAGCTCCCCTCATTCTCTGCCTCCCTCCTAGGATGACATCAAAATAAACTGATTCTTCCTTTTCCTAAGTAAAAAACCCCTTACCCGAAAGGAGAAAATGTGAGTGGGAAATATCAGAGAGGGAGACAGAACATGAGAGACTCCTAACTCTGGGAAACGAACAAGGGGTGGTAGAAAGGGAGGTGGGCGGGGGGTGGGGGTGACTGGGTGACAGGCACTGAGGGGGGCACTTGATGGGATGAGCACTGGGTGTTATTCTATATGTTGGCAAATTGAACACCAATAAAAAATAAAATTTAAGAAAATTAAAAAGAAAAAGAACATGGGGAAGGAGAAAGAGTTGGAGGGGGTATCCAGCTCAGGCAATTTTTATATAAAATGTTGAGTGTGTTTCCATGTACATGTTCCCTTTTCTTTATTATTATTGTTGCTTGGTGCTTATCCTATTTAAATAAATTCAATCTCAGTAAAAAATATATATATATACATATATATACATATATATAATAAAATAAATAAATAAATAAATAGAAATATAAATAAAAATAAAATACCCCTTACCCACCCTCAAGATTGAACAAATGCCCATTAAAAAAAAAAAAACAACAACTTGAGATATTAAGAACAAGTATTTCTTTTCCCCCCTAAACCTCTACAGAAAACAAGTCATCAGTTCAAACTGCAGATTGAATTACAGTCCCCAAAGCATACTAGGGAACACAATCTAATCACAGATGCTCAGTAAACTCTGGTGCTACTAAATCTACTTTACTTTTACTCCATTTGTTCTGTTTATCATGGATTATTTTTATTATCTTGGACATATAAATATTTCAGTTCACATATACAATTTAATTAGTTAAAAGTGCAAAATTAAAGCCACAAAAGGCACATTTGTTCTGGCCACAGAAACAAAAGGCACTAGTCACCAAGAACAGATATATGTGGCTTGGAGTGGAGACAGCTGTTATCTTGGTTAGCATGGCTGCAGTTAGAATGAAGGGTGTTATCTGAGTTTCCTATTTAAACATCAGGGGTCTGGAGTTGTCGCTGCTTCAGAATTAGGCAATGTTTCAGCTCCCTGCCACTCTGAATTAAGGAGTAGAGCGCCTCTTGTTTCTCCCTATCTATTAAACAGGACCACCTGGTGATGGCCTCCATTCCTTTGGTCTCAGAATGTTTTTCACCTTTCCACAAGATCATCGATTCTCAAGCTTTAACCTTTTAGAGAGTTTATCAAAAGTGCAAATCCACAGGTACAATCCACAGCAATTCAGGAAGTATGCAGGAGGCTCTGGGAATGTTTCCCTGGAACAAGCACCCCCAGGTGATTCTTAGACCCACTGAACACTTAGAGAAGCCCTGTTTTTATTTATTTGTTTATTTGTTTGTTTATTTATTTATTTATTATTTATTTATTTATTTAAGAAGCCCTGTTTTGATTGATGCTGCTAATCACAGGAACACAGGATCTTTATTAAGTGCCCCCCTCTGTGTGTCAGGCACTGTTAAGGGTGTGGCATGTATTTATAATCTTTCAAGATCCCTACTATTTGAGTGTCATCATCAGCATTGTCATTATCATTCCTATTTTATAGATGAGGAAGCAATGGTCCAGAAAGCCTAACAATCTGTCCCAAATTCGACCAACTACCAGTTGGTAGAAATGGGACAGAGACTCAAGGAGAGAGGTTCTAGAACTCATGGTTTCAGATATTAAGCTCTGTTGCTTCTCATCAAACAGTTTTGAGTGTTCAAAGTACATAAAGCCAGGCATTGTGGACCCGAGCGTCATCATACTTCAGAAACATCAGAGACTTTCAGTGTATATAGATGAAATGGTCCAATTTATTTATTTATTCATAAATCTCTAGGTCTCTCCCAGAACCAAAGACAGTGGTCACAGTTATTCACAGTTACTAGGTTGCTGTTGGTTTTGCTGTTGTTGTTACAGCTCTTATTCGAGCATTATGAAAATGCTGTGTCTAATCCACTGTAATATGATGGGTACAGTACCTGAAATCAGGAACATGTTAAGTGTGTGCTAGAGGAAATGGTATATATTATATCAATTTAACTGTTTCACCTCCCTGCTATTCTCTATTATACTGTGTTAGCAATAAAGCAGCTCTTTCTTGCTCTCTCTCTTAAATAGGACCATCTGGTGATAACACCTTCACTCCTGCCTCAGAATATTTTCACCTTGCTCACATTCATTGCTATCAAACTTAAACCTCTTAGAGAGTTGTTTGAGATTTACCAGGATCTCAAAGACAGGAGTCTAGACTAATAACAATATCCATCGAAGGGACTCTAAAACTGGCCAGAGATTACTTAGCAGATATGGGTGGTTTAGGTTCTACCTTGGTACCAAATGCTGCCATCATTTTGCTGCTAATCTGCAGAGTGGTAACAATGCACAGCAAGGTCTTCTACTATTGGGAGGACTGATGTGTTACTTTATTTATTTGCTCCATTGGAGCATCCCAGAGAATGGAAACCTTTCAGACTAGCAGTTCAAATCCTCATATCAGGCTGTCCACAGCATCTTTTATTTGCCTGCTATGTGATGCTGTTTCCTTCCTCTTTCCAGGTGAAGGTTTGCAACTTGAGATGTTGGAAGAAAGTGGCTGATGGAGATCTAGCTTCATTTACCAATGACAACACAAATGGCAATCACACAACTCATTATCTTTTTCCTGTCACCCCTCAAAATTATCAGTGAAAAAAATGTTGATATTTTTAACTAAAGGATCTAGAATAAGTTAGGAGGTAGACATAGACACATCTCCATGGAAAGTTTATGATCATGAATGTGTACCCAGGTAAGGGGGTTCATTGTACAAGAACTTGAAGCCCATAAATATCTAGTAATACATTTTAGAAAATCACAATAAATAATTTTTAAAGATAGAGGGGAAAGAGAGGGCACTTCTTTGTGAGTTATCTCTGAATGATGTAGATAAAGATCAAGTGGGTAGATGAACAATTATTGAAATCACAGGCAACATCTCTCGTGTTATCTATAGTGAAAGAGTTATTTCTCAATCACGGGAAAAGACACAGAATAGTGAATGTTGATTTGGCAGTGGGGGAGCAGAGGTGTTTTATTTGTTTTAAGCATTTGGGTTCAAACCCCCTTATTTCTTAGGTAAGCCAGAAAATAAAAGTAGTAAAATGACATTTTAAAAGTATGGTTTCCTAGAAAATAACCCCATATCCCAGTGGTCTTTAATTTGTGGATTCACTGACAGGCAGACTCATGAGAACATATGAGCATAAAGGGGAAGGAAGCAGGGGTTGGGGTAATTGAAAGGGAAAGCTGGCATACATGCACCCTTCCTTATTTTCCCAATGAGGAAAAAACTCTCTACGATGGTTTATTTTCTGCTTATTTTTCTCTGGACTAGGGAGAAATGGAATAATGCATCACCAGCCTGCAAATTAGCATCAGAACAATCACTGAATCAGACGAGCTTTCAAGACCTCTTCTGTAAGGTGACCATGGAAGCTAACAGACGCCAAAGTGGACACAAGTGGGTAACCCAGAAGCCACTAATTATACCTAGCATGGAATTACCATCACAAAATATCTGGCCTTTACTATGAATCAGTGGAACTTGGCTTTCAGAAGAGGAAGGTAGGTAAAATATAACCAGAAAGAGATCCCCATCTCTGTTTTTTTAAGTGGCGTATGTCATACCAACTATCAAGAGAAAATGTGCAGAGCGAAGAAAAGAAAATTAGGCTGACCATCAAGAGATGTAAATTTTAGTCCTCACTCTGTTTAAAAACTAGTGATCTGGGGGAAATCATTAAACATCTGAGGTCTCAGTTTGCTCATCTATAAAATGAATGGGTTGGTCCAGAAGCTTTACATCCCTCTCTTTTTTTCATAAAAGGAGTTGGGAGGGGGAGGGAATCCTTGACAATTTCCTTGGACAGCAGTGCCTGAACCAAATAAAATCTATGCACCATCTGCTACTGAAAGAAAAAATTAAAACATGTTTCCCTACATCAACCACATATCCATTTGAAGAGCAATGAATCCAACCTGCTATTATGATTTACATTAAACATTCTGGAATGCATACACTGGAGCCGTGAGTGATTTTTTTTTTGGGGGGGGGGGAGGTAGTTCTCCCACCTGCTTTACATGCTTATGGAATATTCAGTGATTTATATGTAAGTCACTGAACAAAATGAGTATTCTGCTAAATAGCCTATGCAAATGACCATGCACCAATCACTTAAAATAATTAGGAACTTATAAAATGACCATATGTAGTCATTATGAATAATTATATTAAACCGCAAAGGAAATCTCTCTCCCAACCCTCCTCCTGAATCCTGAAGGAAATCTGAGAATAGAGAGGCAGCAGGTAATTAAACAGCAGATTTTTAGAAAGTGTACAGTTAAGAAAAGCAATTTCCCATAGTTGAGAATGCCTTCTGTGTATATCAGCCTGGTTTGAATGTCATCAGATTAAAACAAAAACAAAAACAAAACCCAGCAATCCGCAGGGCAACATGAGTAGTTTGGAGGAGGCCTGAAAACCCCGTTCCTCTTCCAAATAACCCCTGGGCTGACTTCTCCAGGAAGTAGTGGGGAGAAGAACCCGGGGCACGCTTTCCAATCTAGGGGTAATGTAATGCTTCACTTCTCCCCATACTTCCGCAACTTGTAGTTCAGTCATTTCAGATGTTAGTTGGCAGGGTGTTGACTCATGTTTGGTTGAAATTCCCTAGCATGCTTCATTACCTAACCAATAAAGCAATCTAGTGGAGTTATTGAATCATACACTGCTGGCTGTATTACCACTCTCTTGTTTTTATTCTGATATGTGATTGCTCCCCTGGACTATTGCTCAAAAGGGAGATGTGTTTCATAACCTTTAAAAAAAAAAAAAAACACTCCCATCAGCTACACAAGACCTCCCCGCGTTAATATACCGCCCCCCTCTTACTAAACAAAGCAAACAAAAAACCCACTCTGTACATCCACATCAATCCAAAATAATCCAGGGAAACTGATGTCTGTTGCTGTGTGAGTTTAATTTAATATAGTCTAACAACAGGGTGAAAACTAAAAAGACTCGTTGTTTTTTATTTCCTACAGAGCAAGTCACTTTGATTCCCTATTTCTTTCTGGCCTGAGTAACTCTTCTTCTGTTTTGTTCTTGTGAAGACTAAATACTTTTGCACTGGGGCAAGAGTTGGTATGTGAGCGAGTCAATGACAATAATCTAGAAATATTTGGAAATGTCTGAAATGCTGAAACAGCCTTGAATGACAAAATTGTTCACTTAGACACTGAGGGGCAGGTGCATTTCTCCCTGGGCAGCATGAGCTAAGAACAGGTGGGGAAGTCCTAGCATCCTATAGGGAACTTATAGACTCCATTCAATCTCAGTGGAATGATAATCAAATTTGGTGGGAAAAGAGTCAATTTCTCTGCCATTAAATCTTCTTTAGGGGCACCTGGGTAGCTCAATGGTTGAGCATCTGCCTTCAGCTCAGGGCACGATCCCGGGGTCCTGGGATCAAGTCCCACATCAGACTTCCCGTAGGGAGCCTGCTTCTCCCTCTGCCTATGTCTCTGCCTCTCTCTGTGTGTGACTCTCATGAATGAATGAATGAATGAATGAATGAATGAATGAATCTATCTTTAAAAGGAAAATCTCCTTTAAAAAACCATATATAAAATCTATGTCTAAAAGGAAGACCAAATTTCTATCCTCATGGAGCCATCAGAATTTCCTTAAAATTATAAGCAACATCTTGGTAAACATTATACCACTTGACCAATGATATCACATTATGTGCTTTAAATTCTGGAGTTCTTAAAAAAAAATAAAAGTGTCTGGTTAGGGCAATTGCACTGTGCAACTCTATCATGAACTCTTGTGAGATCTGGACGATGATAGCCAAGTGACTGTTAACAGATGCACAGTACCATTGCTCCTATTTTTATCCCCTTCAAGTACAGCCTATTTTGAACTTTGTAGAGTGTCAGACATGGCAGACATGAAAACCTGCAGTCAAAAAGACTTGACATCAAGTTGTCATAGATAGCATCATTACACGATGGCTTTTTCCAACCCTGATGTATTGCTAGGTGGCTGAGTACTGGATGGCACTGAGTGTAGGTGGGGGCTGTTCTGCAGTTTCAAATATTTTTTCAAAGATTTTATGTATTCATTCTGAGAGACAGAGAGAGAGAGAGAGACACAGAGAGAGACAGAGACAGAGACACAGGCAGAGGGAGAAGCAGGCTCCCTGCAGGGAGCCCGACGTGGGACTCGATCCCAGGACCCGGGATCATGCCCTGGGCTGAAGGACGCTGCTCAACCACTGAGCCACTCAGGCATCCTGAGTTTTGAATATTTAAATAGAATGGGTTGAGAGGGAACCAAGAGTATGGAACTCATCACTCTACCAGCCTCTCTGGAAAGTGTAAACAGGGTGACCCTTAATTATAGATTTAAAACTCTGCCTCTTTTTCAAGCTAGACAAATATATCCCCCATTTTGTATAAATATATGCAATTATAGAATCCTAAAATGCTTAAAAGGACCGAGTGTCCTCAGATATCAAACTCAGTAAGGTTTCCTCATCTTTAGACTATTTTATACCATCTCCATTAATTCCAACAGATCCAATGTCACCTATAATTATCCTCTTTAATAGTGTCCTTGAAATTTGTTCTGTTATGAATTACTCTAATCATATAATAAAAATAATATACATAAAAACACTTTCTATGTTTGATATTTTTCTATTGTGCAATAGAATTAATATGACTATTAAAATGTATTTATCATTAATATGTGTGATAGTTTGTGAGACACAATTGAAGCTAAAATCTTTTTTTTTTTTTTTTTTTTTTTAATTTTGAGAGAGAAACAGTGCATGTGCACATGCAGGATGCAGGGGCAGAGGGAGAGACTGTCCTGACATTGAGATTATGACCGGAGGCAAAATCAACAGTGGGCCATTTAACCAACTGAGCCACTCAGAAGCCCCAAAATCTTTCATATTTCAAGTAGGAAAACAGAAGTCCAGAGAGATAAAATAATTTGTTTAAAGTCACACTGTAAATGTTACAGATTTGAAAATAGAACTCAGGCCTCCTAATCAAGAACTAGTCTCAATCTTGGTATCTATCTTTCTCTCCTGTTCTTGTTCTATTTGTTTGTCTGTCTCTCTCTTTCTGTCTTTCTATAGGCAAGATATAACACTTATGGAGTTAATGAAGCAAAGTTACCTAACACATACAAAGTACTGAACTGAGTCTGTCTTCGTGGATGTCCAACCCATGCAGCCACACAGGGCCCCACACTCAAAGGGTCCTGCACTTGGTGTAATGTTATGCTTCTGCATCTTAAAATTCTTAGCAGGTTTTTTAGCAAGGGCCCCTGAATTTCCTTTGTGCACCAGGCTTCACATATTATATAACCTGTCTTGTCTAGAAATGGGTAAACACACATACACATACACACACACAGAGTCTAAAATAAATAATCAATAACCAGCCATACATAAGTAATGTATTAAAGGAAAAGCAAAAAATAAATAAAAATAAAAATAAAATAAAATAAAATAAATAAATAAAGGAAAAGCAATTTCTATGTAGTTAGGGCAACAACTGCTGCCCCAAGTGGAACTCTCCCAGGCCAGGCTCCAAACTCTGTAGATAAATAAAAATAAATAAAGGATGCAAATTCCATCCCTTGATCATTATTTGAAGATAACATTGTAATGTTAAACGACCTGTGATTTGAAAATAAGTGTCCCTCCCCTTTTGCAGAACTAGTTCTCTATCTCCCATCCTGAGCTTTTGATAATAATGAGGAGGATCTAGAAAAATGCAGGGGGAAAGAATGAATGAATGAAGGCAGGAGAGAGAATCAAGGGGAATATATGGGTAAGCTTGGACTAAAACTGGTCTCACAAAAAGAGAACTTCTGCCTTACTCATGAAAATAGCGAAAACTCAAGCTGGTAGTTTGAAGCACTAGCTGCAAGGAAGGGGCTTAACTGTGTTCAGGATGGTTCTGAGAAACTGAGAACAATTAGGAAGGTAGAATAAATCTTCAGAAACTGTAAAGCAAAGGGAACAAAAAGGGAACAAGATGGTGAAGGAATTAAGGATCCAGTAATATAAAAGAAATACAAAATACAAAAGAAAACACAACTCCTCTGGAACCTCTCTGCCCCCAACGAAAAACAGCCAATAAAGAAAAACCACTGCACTATATTGACAGAAGAAAGAACTTGTCACTGAAATCTTGTGAGGCCTACCCAACCTTGAAAACGAAAAGCGATCATCGGAACCTGTGAACTGATGAAAAGTCTCCCCCAAATTCTAACCAAGCCACAGAAGAAACTGTAATGCAACAGTCCAAATTGAATTAAATATCCTCAAATAAGCATTTGGAATATCACACACACACACACACACACACACACACACACAGAATTATATGCAGAAATGGAGAATGGAAATGGGTAAGGAAGAGGATCAAATGACAGTTGTCTGAATTAATGGATTAAAAAGAAGACCAAAAAAAAAAATCATGTAAGAAATAAAATAAAAAATTATTAAATATCCAAGGGAAAAAAATGGAAGTTCAAAACGGGCATTAAAAAAATAAAGCAATAAAATAACCAAGAAAATACCAATGAGATCAAGAAACAAAATAGGTGGAAAGAGAAGACATGCAAAGACTATCGAACTTAGGTAAAACTGAAGTCCATGGGAAAGAAAAACACAATACTGGACCGGAACTAATATTTGAAACTATGATCCATCTTTTTAGAAAGATTATAATACTTATGTAAACCAATATTTATGTAAAAAGGGAAAAATACAAAAATAAAATATAGAACTAAAAAAAAAATTAAACACACTATAGATTAAAATCCGGACTCTAAGGGTCACATTTAAAGCAGTGACAAGAAAATCTCTAGCAGGAACACTTTTGACAAAAATTTTAAAATTCAATAAATGCATTAAATTTCCAGTTCAAAATATTAGAAAAAGACCAGTCAATTAAAACAAACAAAGAGGTTTAAGGGCAAGATTTGCAAAAATAGAGCTAAAATAAGTTAGGAAAGAAAGAAAAAAAAAAAAAAACAAGAGATATAATTAATGAATCAAAACCATACTTTTTTGTAAAATGGAAACAAAATAAACTAACACCTACTCAATGAAGGAAAAAAGGGGAGAGAACACAACTATACAAATAAGAAATTACAAGGGAATAACTGTTTAAACGAAGTGTTTTTAAAAAAAACATAAGAGATTACTTTGCAGACTTCTATGCAAATTAATGTGAACATCTTGATGAAACAAAGAAAATGAAAGAAAAACACGAAAATTCCAGAGAAAGAGGGATAAAAGAAATAAAAAGAACCAATATAAAATGTCTCTTAAATATATGAAAAGATATGTATGACATTGAGTCAAATATTCTCCAATTTATGCAGGGGAAGAAAGGAAGCCCACTGGGTACAATAATAACCTGCTAAATTCACAGAACCAGTAACAGACTGTGGGGACTGTCTGGCTCCAAAATGAGTGTCTGCCTTTTTTTTTTTTTTTTTTTTTTTTTTTTTTTAAAGCATCCTACCCTGACTCCATCAGTAGTTTGCTTGCCCTCAAAGGCTTCAGTTTCTTTGCCTTAAAAATTGCAGATTTGAACTAAATAAGAGCTAGGCCCTCTCAACACTGTAGCATTCTGGGATGCACCTCAAAGACTGAACCTCACCATTCCAACAACATTGCCGGGCACCCCTGGCCACAAAGACCATCTGTTCTGTGTAAGCTCTGGTAAACCATGGCATGACTATCACAGCTGGGAAAACGATTCCATGACATTCATCTTGTCGTGTCCTTTTCATGGTTTGTAGTCTTCAAACTTTAAGTTCGTTCTCAAAACAAAAACAACCCTACTGAGGAGACAGGGGTCATGAGCTGATTTATCACTAAGATCCTGATCTACCACATTCAGGGAGGTTGTTTAATAGTGTCCCGTAGGAAGTTTCATGACATCCATATTTCTACACAGCAGGTGAATCATTTTTAGACTGGGCACATCTAGGAGGAGTGACTTTGCAGGGAATAAAACGCCACCACCCCATTATGCAGCGGAAAGAAGAGAGAATACAAAGCAGGGCTCAGGCATTTGGAAAAGAGACTCTGAGTTCTTAGAGCATAAAGACAGCTACGGGGGGACCAGCCTCTGCCAAACGCAGCAATGCCATTTCAGGTCATAAGATGGAGATGGCCATGTCTAAATGGCATCGTGAAGGTATCCTTAGAAATTCATTGAGCACCCTGCATCCAAAGTAGGCAGAACACTTCAGAGAAGAAGTAATAACCGTTATGAAATTAGTCATGAGGGAATTAGATGTCTCATTGGCTAGTGTGGAACCCAAAGGAAATACTGGGCAGATGTTGAGGAATTTGGGAAATGAGAAATTCTATTTAAACCAGAAGAGATACAGTGCATTAGACCTCACTGACTTGTTTTTCACTGGTTACTCTGTAAAGGTAGACTGGATATTAATATTAGAATGTCTCTCTGTAGTATAGAACTATGCTCGTGTTAACTTTACAGTAAAATAGAAATGCAATTCTATTTTAATAGCCTTGGGTTTAGTTGTGTTACTGGGGGAGACGATGTTCTGTAACGTACAACTCTATGTCACAAAGATCAATCCAATACAAGCTCCCTACTCTTTTGCAACTCTGTGTAGGGTAATTAGAGAGGTGCTATGGTCATACAACACTCAAAGGTCCAATTTCTTCTGTCTTGCAAGTGGTGCACTATAGACTGATGTTTGTGTCTCTCCAAAATTCATATGTTGAAACATAACCCCCATAACCTGGGTGGTTCAGTGGTTGAGTGTCAGCCTCTGGCTCAGGGCATGATCCCGGGGTCCTAGGATCCAGTCCCACATCACACTCTCTGCAGGGAGCCTGCTTCTCCCTCTGCCTGTATCTCTGCCTCTCTTTCTCTCTCTCTCTGTCTGTGTCTCTCATGAATAAATAAATTAAATCTTATTAAAAAAAAAAAAGAAAGAAATATATCTCTCAATGTGATAGAATCTGGAAGTGATGTCCTTGAGAGATGATAGGCCATGAGAGTGGAACCCTCAGGAATGGGATCAGCACCTTTACAAAAGACCCAGAGAGCTCCCTTTCCTCTTCTACCACCTAAGGACACAGTGACAAGATAGCCGTCTATGAACCTCACCAGACACCAAATCCATTGGTGCCTTGATCTCGGACTTCCAGCTTCCAGAAGTGTGAGAAATAAATGTCTGTTGTTTATAAGCCACTCGGTCCTACGGCATTCTGGTCATAGCAGCCTGAACAAAGACATTTGGCATCATCAGAATTGGTTTCCAGAATCACTGTGGACAGAGAACATAGGCTGTGAGGGTCACACAGGGGTGATTTAAGGATAGTCTGGAAGTACAAACACATCACTTACATCCACTTTCTATTGTCCGGAACACAGTCACATGACCTCAATTTAACAATAGGGGAGTGGGGGCTTGGATACACAGACCACTTGCATGCATGCCCAGGAGGAGAATAAAATGGATTTGGAAAACATACGGCATCGTTGCTGCTACAGATGTGCCAATCCTGTTGTTTCCACATAAACTTCCAACCTGAAAGAATTTCTTTATGTACTGTTATTGATGAATTCTTGAATATGGTGGCACCAACCTGGCTTTTGCTTCTAAGATTCTGCTGTCTAGATGGCCAGATCAGGTAAGCAAGTGCCTCAGAGAATGGCACCTCCTCTATTCAGCTAATTTCTGACCTTAGCTGTTCACACCCAATAAATGTTTCATCAATGTTTCTTGGAGAGCACTCAGCGGGGGCAGTAAATCATTGCATCCAGTGGAGGTGCAATCTTCTAGGGAGGCTTTCTTCCCCTATATTCAAAATTCAAACCAACTGCTTCACTGCTGACATTCCAACCTGAGTCCCAAAGCAGGGAGTTTCAGCTGGATGGGTGGGTGACCTGGGAGGTGGGCAGGGGGCATGGCCATCTGACTTTCAGATAAGATCCTTAAGAGCTAATAAGCCCTTTTTAGAAAAGAGGCTGCTGATGAAGCAATTCTCTTCCTTCTGGCCTGAAATACCCTGTCCTCAAATCAATTTCCCACCCGTAGTCAATAGTGACCACGACCCCATACTGTGACCTCATCGCCCACTTTCACTGGGAGGGCTTGCTTTCTCTCCATGTCTTATTTCCAACGGTTCAAGGAAAGAGCTGGTTTTGAGTGCTCCACCTCTGGAAAAAGCCCTTTTCTCACTTTTTTTTTTGCTCTAAATAAGCACATAACACCAGTCTTCCTCATCTTCCTGACATGGGTCAGGGAAATGAGCTTCTGGTTTATTGTTTTAAAGAGGTTTCCTGGCTCACATGGTCTCCTTTTGAGGATCTCTGGGCTCTGTGTGAAATGTTCATGGCTACCATCTATAAAGGAGCTATATTGCTTTTGCTTCACATTGCACCTACAAAAACGTTTATTTCACTTGCCCTATGAAAGGAAAATGATGGCACTGAGTAAGTCCAAAGTTAGGAGGAGAATGCTGTCATCTGAACAATAGGAAATCTCAACATCGGGGCAGGGGTGGGCAAATAGCATGGACCTTGGTAATACAGAGAGATTACAGTTAGTGGTTAGGAGACCTGAAATTCAAGAAGCCCTAGCTCCTCTCTAGACCCATACTTGAGAGCTTCCCGTCTAACACAATCCTCCCCATGAGTGAAGGGCCCACAGGGTCAGCATATATGCATGTGGATTCTGAGCCCCACTCATTTGGAGGTGCCTCACATTGCAAAAACATTGACCAAAGTGGACAGGCCCCCTGTAGGCCCTGCATGTAGACTTCTTTCCCAGGTATGTCCTCCCCAGGACTAACTACACCACTTATGTGTGTATCCCCAGATCGAAGAGCCCAGGTCAAGGGGCAGCTAGCTACTGGGGAGGGTAGACAGAGCTTCTAAGCATTGTCCAGGGTCCCCGGACTGATGAGGTCCCCCACTCATAGTGCCTTTTGCTAAGGGGAACCTGGCCATAGCACCAGTTTTAGAGTCTAATGGACTCTGGGTCAAATTTAAAATCTGCTTCTTACTAACTCTGTATCCTAAAATAAACGGTCACTGTACTACTATTTTCTGAACAAGTTTTGTACCTCATCTGGAAAATGGTGATATTAGTATAGGGACGGTGCTTTGGATTCATATGATATTAAATAGGACAGCTTCTAAAAAGTGCTCACAAGGAGCATGAAACATAATGGGACATTTGATAAGTGCTTTTGGTTGGAAACAAATAAAAATCAGCACGTTTAGTGAAAAACTTGTCGCTACATCTTGAAGGTGGTTCTTTAAGCAGTGGGAGGAAATACTACAGAGTGTGCTTGGGTGATGCTAGAAAGGGAAGGTGTTGTACAGACCCAAGCAGTTCTTCATGCCAACTGTCTGGCCTAGATTCTTGCTAAGGGCCAGTGTGCTTTTTTTGCACAGCCTAGAAACACTGACCCCCTCCTCTGTTCATCAGCCCCACTCCCTCAAAGCTCTGTACCCAAGATACTAGGGCGATTTGCCAGATCACAGAGATGGCTTGAGAAATGAAGTGGCTTATGACCCACTACCCATTGTTTTCTTTTGCATCAAGTCTTATATGAGTCAGGAAGGGAGTTGGGGGACTTCTCTAGATTTTCACTTTTGTCATTATCCCCAAGAACAGACCAGGTCTGGTAAAGCCCTTAGCTCAGGAATAAAATATAATACCATACTTAATAATGAATACTTTGGTGGGGCAGGGTGGGAACATGACTACTTTCTAAGGTCACATCCTGTATTTCATAAGAGTAATATATTTTATGTGAAATGCCCATATTTACTTCATTCAGAAGTGGAAAAAAATTAATGTCAATGGCAGCCATAGTTTATCCATGAAAGAAAAGTCCCCATCCAAGCAGATGTGAAATATTGCTTGTGTTATTTTTCAAGCAACTGCAGAAGAGCTCTAGGTGACAATAACTTTGGTCCACCTAACTTAACTTGTGGACAATTCTCTCAATTTCTGGTTAGTTTTCTTTGAAAGTTTAAACAACAGCAACAACAACAACAATACACACACACAGACACACATACATAAATGATACCAAGTTGCTGCCAATATTCACCCAATAGATGAATAGATAGAATGATAGAATGGTGAGTGTCATTCGTCCAGTTAATGATTTATCAGGCTAATTTCTTGTCTCAGGTAAAAAAAAAAAAAAAAAAGACAAAAGAATGCGTACTAATAATACTATGTTTGAAAATGTCTCTGGGAGACAGTTCATTCCAATAAAACAGATGGCAAGAAAAAAAAGAGAAAAGTATGAATGGGGGCAATATACATTAAAGAAATTTAGGCATACCCACTAATTGCATCTGTAGACCTTCTTTGAGTTTCAACTCAAGTAATACCAACTTTGCAAATATATAAGATGACTGAGAAAAGGTGAACATTGACCAGATATTTGATTGTCTTAGGGAATCAATATCAATATCGTAGGGCTAGATGTGAGTACCTTTAGAAAATGGACCTGCTCTTTTAGAGATACACACTGAAACATTTATGGATGAAAGGTAGGGTGTCTGGTCTTGACTTCAAAACAATCCAGGAAGGTAGAGGAAATGCAGAGGGGTAAGAGATGAAACACAATTGATCATAAATTAACAATCACTGAAGTATTTGAGCGTTCGTTTTACTATTCTCTACTTTGATACCTGTTTGTTATTTTCTATGATAAAACACTGAGACGATCCTGAGATAAAATTAATATTTTAATTTACTCACAAAAATGATTAGAGAGACTGAATTGTCATCATTGATTCTGTGTTTCATCTTCAGAATTCAATTCTCATGAAGCCGTCAGTGTATAACTTTGCACAGTGAATCTATAACATGCTTTCTCAACAGTGCATCCTGCTTTCAATCCGTGTGTTATTCCACTTATGTTGAAATGACAAGATTTATCCCACACGTTATGAGTTCACACATGGAGCATAAATGTATATTTATATGAGTTTTAAACTGATATTTATTCTGCTGTTCACGCATAGATATTACCACCAGCACTGAAATTGGAATTTTGGAAAGCTCAGACGAAGCCATTTCAATATGGATGGAAGTCGGCTTTGGGCTGCTTTGACACCTCCCAGGAATGCTCTCAGTGCAAAAAGCAGAAATGAGGAAGGCTCCACTACAAGGTGCAAAATACAAACCTCCCCTTGTGTTTTCTCATCATCTCCAACTTTCTGGTTAAAAATTTATCCAGTCCACCCATTATGAATATCAAGCTCTATCAGAATGCATTAGATTAAAACATCAAGGTCTACAGATTGAAGAAATTGTCAGGGTGAGAAGCCAGATTTTTTTTTTTTAACTGAGTAACTTATTTCCAATTATTCTATCACTAATAGATAGAATGGATCTATTAAATGGATCACTATCCAATTATCTATTCACTATATTCACTATTCATCTATAAATGGATCACTATATTCACTATTCATCTATAAATGGATCACTATCCAATTATCTATTCACTAATTATTAGTGAAATTTCCATTATTCTATCTTTTCTTTTCTTTTCTTTTCTTTTCTTTTCTTTTCTTTTCTTTTCTTTTCTTTTCTTTTCTTTTCTTTTCTTTTTTTCTAATATGATTGGAATTGAAAACAGACCTGCAAGGTCTAAAGTCACCTCGGGAAAATGAATTACAAAATAGAATATAGAAGCCTTCCTAATAAAATCATTAAAAAATAAGTTGAGGGTGAGGGTGACTGGGTGACAGGCACTGAGGGGGGCACTTGATAGGATGAGCACTGGGTGTTATTCTATATGTTGGCAAATTGAACACCAATAAAAAATAAATTTATAAAAAAAATAAGTTGAGTTTACAGGTAGCTCAAAACTGATACTGAGGGTTTTGGTTTCTTTGTTTATCCCCTGGCCTCTCCTCACCTAGCCCCCAGTTATTCTCAGGGACACCTAAATACTACCCACTAGATATAGGAGAAAAATAACTTCTCCATGTGCCCACATACTAATCAATTACTTTTTTTTTTTTTTAAGATTTTATGTATCTATTCATGAGAGACACACACACACACAGAGGTAGAGACACAGGCAGAGAGAGAAGCAGGGTCCATGCAGGGAGCCTGACATGGGACTTGATCCCCTGTCTCCAGGATCAGGCCCGGGGCCAAAGGTGGCGCTAAACTGCTGAGCCACCCGGGCTGCCCAATTACTATTTTCTTTAAAGCAATGCTAGAAGATGCATTAAAATTTCCTCTTTTCTTGGCACATATTCACCTTCAATCCTATATCATATTATAATTTTTCTGAGGGTCAGAATATAGGGAAATAAATATCTGGCATATAGCATAGAAGATGCTTGTTATCAGTCTAGCGTTTTACTAAATTGAGGAGATTTCAGGCTTAATGTGGAATCCCTTGCCCTCAGGTAGCTTTCAGATCAATGTGCACCCATTCAAGACTATCCATTTCTTTACTTTTATTATAATTGCATCAAAATCACATTAATTACTTTTAACCTTGGAGAGAATTCAGGAACCAAAGACAGCTGTAAATTTCCACCTGAAAATTAATATTTGTTGAAACTAAACTGGGTCATATGCCTTCTTCATTTCATAATGCTAGAAAATATATGTACATATAATGCAAGCCACTTCTGGTCCCGGGTGGCAACCTGGTGCAGTATCAAATTTAGCTTCTAATTTGATTGCATCTATGCAGAAAGGTTTAGCACCCTAGTGTGGCTTAGTTGCAGAAAAGCACTAAGTCTCAAAAGATATGCAGAGCTTTATAGCATTGTTGCCACTGTAATAATTCAGGAGTGTACAAGCGGCATATTGATTTGACATGGGTAAAGAAAACTCTGCCCACCCAGAGGGTTTTCCAAATATCCAAGTCACCCAGGACCGGTGTAAAACCCTGGATGGGATTTGGTCAAGCTCTGTAATTTCAGTGGATCTTTTATGTTTGTTAATTATATGCATTTTAAATTTCATTCTGTTGCTTCCCCTTAAAAGTATTCTTTTCTACACTCATTTTCTCTCATTTTCTTTATTTCCTTCCACCTTACCATTTAAAAACCCACTTGAGGAAAGTAAAGTGTTGATTTCTTTTCCATAACCTAGGGGAAAAAAAAAAATAGTGTGGCTGTGTTCAAACTAGGAATCCATAAACCTGTAAACACAATCCCTGGTTAGAAATTTCTCTGTCATTCACAGGAGACTTAGAAAGAGGCGTTCACTGTTGTTTACCAGCCAAGCGAGGACCGGGGGCTTTGCAAATGGCTTTCTACAATGAGGGATTTTCATAAAACACATGGATTTTGTTTCAGAGACTGACTATGGTTCATGCATTTGTTTACACGCCTTCCTCCTCTCTCACTGTTCTCTGCTTTCGGGTTCACAGCCTTGAAAGCCTCTGAAATTATTATTTAGGTGCTGACTGCACAAAATACCAGGACTGTATGACGGAGGCCCCAAATTCATGTCTTCTGAAATGACTGGGGAGAAAAGGAGGGGCTGCCTGGATTACAGAGATAACTGTCACAGGCTTCCTCCATCCTTCAATTTCCAGATGAACACAAGGAGGTGACTTGACCCAACTGCTTCTATGATATAATTAGTCTCGTTTTATTTATCAGACTGGTTTTTAATCCCATTAATCTTCTCTTTCTCTTTTTGGCAAAATAAAACAGTTATAATCCTTTCTTTATACCTTTCCAGTCCCATCCTGAAAGGTATTCACAGTCTGATATCTATCTTTAGAGGCTTTTTGTCTATACTTTTAAGTACATTATATGGGTATATACAGGAATAATAGAGATACATATTCACACTTTTTTTTTTTAAGATGAGATCAGGCCATCTAGAGCTATGCTTTCCAATACAGTAGCCACTACTTAATGGTGCTGTTTAAGTTTCTATTTATTAAGATGAAATAAAATACAAAATGTAGTTTCTCAGTTTTTCTAACCACATTTTATTTTTTTAAAGTTTTATTTTTATTTTTTTAAGATTTATTTATTTATTCAGAGTGGGGTGGAGGCAGAGACACAGGCAGAGGAAGAAGCAGGCTCCATGCAGGAGGCCTGACATGGGACTCAATCCTGGGTCTCCAGGATCACACCCTGGGTTGCAGGCAGCGCTAAACCACTAAGCCACCGGGGCTGCCCTCTAACCACATTTTAAATGCCCAATAGCCAGGTGAGTCTCATGGTCATCATACTGGGGAACACAGATATAAAATGTTTCCATCATTGTAGAAAGTTCTACTGGAGAGTAGCTGACTTAAGAGTATTCCTAATTGTTAATAAACTGGAACAATTCTTTGGGGACGCCTGGGTGGTTCAGTGGTTGAACATCAGCCTTTGGCTCAGGGAGTGATCCAGGAGTTCCAGGATCGAGTCCCCCATCAGGGTCCCTGCATGGAGCCTGCTTCTCCCTCGGCCTGTGTCTCTGCCTCTCTCTGTGTCTCTTGTCAATAAATAAATAAAATCTTTAAAAAAACTAAACAGGGATCCCTGGGTGGCGCAGCGGTTTGGCGCCTGCCTTTGGCCCAGGGCGTGATCCTGGAGACCCGGGATCGAATCCCACGTCAGACTCCCGGTGCATGGAGCCTGCTTCTCCCTCTGCCTGTGTCTCTGCCTCTCTCTCTCCCTCTCTGTATGACTATCATAAATAAATTTAAAAAAAAAATTAAAAAAAAAAAACTAAACAAACAATTATTTGAACAATCCTAGACTGACATCAAGAAATAAGAATATCAGAATCCATATTCAGTGGCAGAGACAAAACTGGGCTCTACATACTTAAATTAGTCTGGGAACCAATTTTTTTTAGGGCCCGAATTGTACAGATTATGATCTCTACCACAGAAAGCAACAGTTCTATCTGTCATGCCAAGTACTCTACCAGATTTGTAATGTCCAGACCTACTGATGACATTCTGATACTTTCCTGGAAGGAGATCATCTTAGTTAGAAAAGGATACAACAGATATATTCAAAAATAATCCCTCAAAAGCTTCTTCTCGAATTTAGGCAGTTAACAATGGCCAGTCTCAACCACAGAGACTCTGGAATCTTTCAACTATCTTCCCAGAATACCATTCTTTGTTCTGATAACTTGATATTTTGCCAAAAGCCCAATACTGGGTGGTTTAAAGCTAAGAAATTAACAAGAAATCAGAAAGCCAAATGAGCATTTACAGGTAGAAAAAGCAAAGTGTAATTATCTGGTCTCTGAGGAGCTAATTATAGGCTCAGTTGAAACTGGGAGGATCATGGGAGGACACGCGTGCGCACGCACACGCACACAGTCATGGACACACACACACACACACACACATGCTCACACATGCACGAACCTGTCTGTGCCCACCTCCAAAGAAGCTGAGAGAGGCACTGCTGCATAAATAAATCATTTGGACGGCTCACTGCTTCAGCACAATCGATCTTCTCCCTCGTACTAGGGTCAGGCACTGCATACCCACAGCCTGCCCTGACCCACTGTTGTATATAAAATATGATATTAAAGAAAGCTTCCTACCAGCCCGTTTCTACCTAGGAGGCTCACCATGCATCCATCATTCATTCCTCTTTGCCCACACCAGCACCACCCACAGGCTGAAAACTGGGGAAGTTAACAGCATTGAAAGGAAGACTGGCCCCCAGGAAACCCAAAGTCCATGTCCCAGAAATCAAGTGGCACCTAACAATTTTTCTAGAGTGTACTTCGCAGAAATTTACTGACCAGATCTAATGGCTGAAGGAACTCTTTTTAGTTTAAATTATTCTGATGATCCTAGAGGGACACTATACACATTGCTCAGCATGAAGCACACCAAAGTTCTAAGAGGGACTTGTAAGAGGAGACGGGGTGAAAGAGATGTGTCTTCTGCTACACCAGGATTTCTCAGCATTGGCACAATGGACAGGTTAGGCCAGGTGATCCTTGGTTACTGGGGGCTGCCCTGTGCTTTATAGGACGCTTAGCAGCATCCCTGGCTTCTACCCACCAGACTGAGTAACTCAAACAACAGATATGTATTTTCTCAATTTTGGAGGCCAAAAGTCTGAGACCAAGGTATGAGCAGTGTTAGTTTGTCCTGAGCCTCTCTCTCTGGCCTGTAGATGTCCATTTTCTCCCCATGACTTTATATGGTTTTCCCTCTGTATATGTCTGGACCTGATCTCTTTTTATAAGGACACCAATCACATTAGGTTAGGGCCCACCCTAGGGACCCCATTTTAACTTAGTTCCTTTCTAAAGACCCTGTCTCCAAATACGGTCATGTTCTGAGGTCCTGGGTATTAGGACACAATTAACCCCTAACAGGAGGTAATTCCTAGACCCAACTGCATGACTTTTCTGTATCACTAAAAATTTTGCTGCATTATCTGTTGTAGACTCAGCCCTATTATTCAGAATCGGGTTCTTTCCTATGCTCACTTCTTTCCTGTTAAAAGAAAGAGTAAATAAATAAATAAATAAATAAATAAATAAATAAATAGTAATTTCCTTGGTCAGGGAGACAGGAGAAAGAATTGAGTATATGTGGCTCAGCCTTTCACTTTCTTTCTTTCTTTTTCTTTTTTTCTCAAGATTTTATTTATTTATTTGAGAGAGAGAAAGCATGAGCAGGTGGGGAGAGAGAGAAGCAGGCTGCCACTGAGCAGGGAGCTGAACATGGGGCTTGATCCCAGGACCCTGAGATCAGGACCTGAGCCCAAGGCAGAAGCTTAACCAACTGAGCCACCAAGTCCCCCTGCACTTTCTTTGATTTGCATCTTGCTCTCAGGCAGAGACAGAATTTCTAAGAGGTTCTGGGGCCTCTGATTAGGGATTCTTTTCCCCCACATGTGAGATTGCCTAGATGGACAACCTTTTTCTGTAAAGAGTAAGATAGTAAAGATTTAGGTTTGGAGGGTCTGTATTACTACTTATTTCTACCATTTATTTCCTGGAAAATCAGCCAGGAACAATTCATATATGGATGGGCGTGGCTGCATTCCAATAAAACTTTATTATAAAAATAAGCAGGTGGGCTGGATTTAGCCCAGGGGGTTATAGTTTGTCAATCCCTGTTCTAGAACATTAAATACATTATCTTATCTGTGCAATTTCAATTAATACAAAGATTGTTCAAGTTAAAGTAAGATAAGGGGCATGTGTAGAAGGCACAACCATCGATAAGAAAAGCCAAGAGCTGCCCTGTTTTTCTCACCTAGAACTATGAATGGATATACACAAGAATATTTACAATAATAATCATTTTAAAGAGCATTTAAACTAGATTTCTGTTCCTCATTTCCCTGTTTTTTTTTTTTTTTGTTTTGTTTTTTTGTTTTGTTTTTTTCCTAACTATGTTGCCTCCAGCTCTGGTTTCTAATTTCTTTCCTCATTAAAAGTCCTGTCAACTTTCCCAAGAATAAAGTTGTTCCTTTAAAAATACCCATCTCATAAAAGGCCTGTGCCCAGAAGGCATAAGATAAGTAAGAATGGTTCATGAAATCTCCCTCCAAATAACAGACTTATGAAAAAGAAACTTGAACTTTGATTTCAAGTCACTCCAAAGAAATCATCTTCAAATTTTAGGTGAGCATCCTCAGAATGTGTTTTTCAGCATTGTCCCTGGCTAGACACTCCATATATCTATAGGTGCATAAAAAAAAGAAAGAAAGAAAGAAAGAAAGAAAGAAAGAAAGAAAGAAAGAAAGAAAGAAAGAAAGAAAAACAAACAAAAAAAAACAGCACATCTCATCCCTTTGTTATGCTAGCACACAAATCACCAGCAGAGACCAGGCCACGTGAACTTGTCTTATTGTAAGCAGGAAACGTTAGCAGAGAGGGCTATGGGATATCCAGTGACAACTGCAAGTCAGAAGCCATAGTCATAAATTCGGGATGGCCATAGAGAACTCTTACTCTTAGGAACTGGGATGCTACTGTAGCATTGTCAGCAACGGGCAAAAATGGAGAAAAGTCCAGTGTTCATTAATGGGGGATTGAGTAAACTATTTAGACACATCCATGCATATTATGGAATGCTGGGCTCTTGCTAGAAAGAATGCTGTCGATGAATGTGTACAACATGGAAAACATTCATGACATATTGTTAAATGGAAAAAAACAAATAAAAGATCATACACATATGTATGCATGTGCAGATATATAGTATGCATACCTGTGCATGTCTATACATCTATACATATATCCATCTCTACATGTGCTATATAGAAAGGTCATATTTAAACAAAATTGTGTGTTTGCATATATTTATTTAATAAATAGGTATAACTCATCTATCTTTTTATTTCAGATATACCCCCATCTCTAAACATTTTTGTCAATATAAAGAAAGTGGTTACTATTTATAGATGTTTGTTCCAGAAGCAGAAGTACATTTAAAAGGCTTGTGTGGGATGGAAGGGGTGTTTTATCCTTACATATTTTTCTACATTTGATTTTCTTGCAACAATTATATTTGTATTTTTAAAGAAAAAAAATTAAACCATCCACCCTAGGAGGAAACTTTGAAAGTGCTTTTAAATAACATTCTTTATTATTTTAAAAATATAAAGTCTTATTGTTAAAAAAAAATACAAGTAAAGATGAACTTCTCATTTTTTTTCTCTTTCTGCAATCCCTTTAGGGACCCCAGGCACATCCACTGCTAACAGTTCAGTATGTATCCTGAAGGATCATTTTTAATTAAGTCAGGAAAGATGTTCCTTGGGACAGATCAACTTCCTGAAGTTACAAATAGACTCAGTCCCAAGATGTCTTGCCCCATAGCAGAGAGAAGAAAGAGCGTAGCAACCCTATGTTCCACACGCCCGCACACCTGGTCAGGAGGACGGTATATCCTTGGTTATCACTGAAGATGTTGAAGCACGAGGCTGAGGGCTTCTGAGAACTTGAGTGGCCTACACCACTAAGTGCCACTAATAGGGAAAAGGCTATTAGGGCTTTTCCACTGTGGAACACTCCAGTAATCTCTCATGCTCCAAGCTTTGAATTATGGCTGGCCGTCTTAAAGTATGTTTCAGGCACAGATAAGTTATGGGAAATGTGTTAACAGTTCCACTTACAGCTAATTTTTAATGACAGAGCCTACACAAGACAGCACTGGAAGCATTGCAAGAAGTGGACTCCCAGCCTCAAACTGTGCTAAGGGCAAGCAGATGACTGCTTGAGAAACACTCATATTTATTTTGTATTAAAGACAAAATTTCTGAGTATGACTCAAGGGTTTAATTTAGCCATTATCACTGAGCCAACGTGCCAGTACACAGAAGTGACTAAGAAACATGTCCCACCACAGAAAGAAGCCTGTAGGAGATGACGCAGAAAGCCACAAAAACTCATATGTGTACACACACACACACACGATAAACTTCACAATGATACATGTATTCATTGTTCTTCTCACAAGACTGAAATGAAGCAAGTTTGGAGAATAATTTGATAATAACTGATTTCCTTTTCTAAAAAAGTCTACTTCTTGGGCAGACCGGGTTGCTCAGTGGTTTAGTACCACCTTTGGTCCAGAGCATGATCCTGGAGACCCTGGATAGAGTCCTACGGCAGGCTCCCTACATAGAGCCTGCTTCTCCCTCTGCCTGTGTCTCTACCTATATCTCTCTCTGTTTCTCATGAATAAATAAAAAATCTTTAAAAATAAATAAAGAAATAAAGAAATAAAAATAAAAAAGTCTACTTCTCATGTTCCACCTAGGCAGATCCAGAATAAATCTGCATTGTTCTAAGAACATCTTTACTTTGCTTTTTTTTAATCTCAAGAGTATCTGATTCTGATCTAAATCTTAGCCCAAACTTAATTTTCATCAACGATGAGACTGTAGCATTTTCAATCTTTGTAAGAAGCAAAAGTAACACCCTTGTTGGCAGATTCATATTCCAGATAAATAACTAAGGAAGAAAATCCATTAGCTCCTCTACAATATTATTTTCCACTGTCTGCACAGCTGTCTTTGTCCAGTGTTCTAGCATAGTTCTTCACATCTAAGTACTGTGGAACTTAAGAAACTTAGCTTTTCACAAATGTCATACTGGTTTCAGTATATTGCCATCATTTATTGTATTCATCAGAATTTTTCTGGAGGGTTTTCAAATAAAATATTCAAACTAACTTAAGCAAAAAAGAAAAAAATAATAATGTCTTGGCTAATATGAGTAAAAAATGTAAGGATAACTCTGGATTTTGGCTGAGCTAGTTTCAGGGCCTAAACACTCAGTCCTCAGGGGAGCTCAGAAACAACCAATTCCCATCTCAACATACTTGGCCTACCAACAGGTTCAACAATCCTTATGAGATTCTCATTGGCTGGACTTGGGTCACATGCTCACCTCCTAGCCAATCCATGTATCTAGGAGATGGAGCTTTGCTAATTGGCCAAAATTAGGTAATATACCCAACTCTAATGTTAGGTAATATACTCAACTCTAATGTTAGGCAAGGAGTCAGCACCCTGCAAGCATGGGGGTGGGGAGAGTAATGGGATAGAGCTGGTTGCCTAGGGAAAGGAGAGCTATATAACCAGAGGAAGAAAAAAAGGATGCTGGAAAAATGAAAACAAGAGTTACTTTGTAAAAAGTCCTTATAATAAGCAAGAATTGACTTATATTAGCCAAAACCCTTCATGAAGACCACACCGCTGGTGTGAATCCAGTTGTGAATTCTGCTGAAACAGCAGTAGGGAGGCTCCATAGCTGTGCTGTCCAAAATAGCTACTAGCCACATGTGGATATTTAAATTGAAGTAATCAAAATTAGATAACATTTAAAATTCAGTCCCATGGTAGCAGTAGCTTCAGTTCAAATGTTTTGCAGTAACACGTGGTTTGTGGGTACTTTATTGGACACTGAAGATGTAGAACATCTCCATCCTTGCAGAAAGTTCTACTAGACAGTGCTGTTCTAAAATCTCCCCCACCAAAAAAAAAAAAAAAAAAAAGATTAAAGTAAAATACTACTACTACTACTACTACTAATAATAATAATAATACAGAGAGGACATCTGACTGGGGTAGGGAGGGCCAAGTGATCTTGGAAAGTCCTCAAAGGCCATAGAGGCTATGATAACAGTTATGATGAAAAAACAGACAAATAGATGCTCAGATAGGAAAAGTTATGCTTTTCTCTGAACATTAAAAAAAATTAGAAAGGAAGAATTCTTTCTTTTCTCTGTCACAAAGAGCATATATAAAAGCAAAGACGACAAGAGGGTAACTAAATCAAATGCGAGTTGCATCAAAAGGCTCCTATTTCTTTCCTTTTTTTTCCATCCAAAATTTTGCAATAATGAGAAATAGTTACACACAGACTTCTGACAAGCAGTTCTTGCTCTATATTTCACTTCCAGTTGTTGATGGAATGAATTTTGCCGTGCACAAACTGGAGTTGAGTATGTTTGATATTTGGAACAAAATCCGAATGCTTGGTCAACAGGACCCTTAGTGCTCAGGTCTCTGCTTGTCTCTCCAGCATCCGGTCCACCTTCCTACCCTTTGGTTTTACCACCACACGCATAATTTTGAGCTTCCATGTCTTTGTATTTGCTCTTCTATCAGCCTAGGGTATGCTTCCTGGACTCCTTCTCATGCTCCAGGTCTCCATGTAAACTTCCTATAGCAAAAGACATCTTCTGATCACCTTTGCTGATACCTATTATTCTCCATTTCATATCCTATTCATTTATGTTAATACTTACAATCTCTAATTAGTTTACTCTCCCCACCCCCACCCTGCCCTGCCATTTCCAAATGGAATGTAAGTTCTATGGGAGCAGGGACCATCCCTGTCACACTTCCTTTTGTTGCCCTATTGCTGAGTGGATATCCAGTAAATATTTGTGGGATGAGTGGAGAGAGAAAGAAAGCTGGACTAAAGACAGCAGGATCGTGCTCACCAAGCTGTCCCGCCTTACCTGCCAGAAACAGAACTAATGGCCCACCAGGTGTTGTTTGGTACCTTTCCCATTAGGAAACAGGATTTGGGTTTTGCCTCTAGAGTGGGACATTTCCAAAATTGCTGTGCTTGATCATTTGTGCACAGCCAGGACAAAACGAGGTGACCTCAAATGCTCTGTGTCTTGCTTAATTTGTACTCTAGGTACATAAAAATAAGATGAAGAGTTAAGATGCTCAAATGATAGACTTTTAGCAGAGCCAGAGCTTAGGCTGACTAAAGAACTCTCACCTTCCTTTCTCCAAATACAAAGTCTAGGAGGCAGGAAAGATGCACATATATTTCAGAGCCCATTCTGAGTGATTAATAAGGTCAACCAAGTGCAGTTTATCACCCTTCACAGCATCCAAATAGCATTAACATCTTGCTATCTCATTCTCCTGATGGCCACTGTTAAGAAACTTCCAGATTCATCTTTGCTCCATTCTTATTAATATTTGGAACCTATATGACATATCCAAATACTTAGCACAGGTTCTTTCACATAGCAAGCACTCAAATATACAAATTAAATACACAAATTTCAGAAGATCTTTTTAAAATATGGCAAAGGATAATTTGCTATTCTCACACATTTCAGTGTTGACATATTTAAACATTTAATATCTGTTTGCAATCTGTCAGGTGTTTCAAAAATGATAAAGGTACTGTCAGGCTAAAATGGGCAGATATTCCAATAAAAAGGTAGGTTCCAAAATAGACCTGATACTTTGATAAAGACCAGAACAGAAAATGAAATATACGATTGGTAAGACACTAAAACAGAAAATGACCATAGATGCCCAGCAGTCAACTCTAGTTCATTTACTAAGAAAGTTATCCCAAGATAAGCTCATTTCCTCTGTTGCTAGAATCCCGAGTCAATCAGGACAAAAGGAGAGGCCAGAAACCATGTCTCTGCCATTGTGAGTATAAAATGTCCATGAATAAAGGAGGTGTTGGGATTAGAGGAAGATACTATTTGCTGGTTGAATGGCTGTGCCCAAGTTTGTTCATTGAATGGATTGCTCCCCACTAGGAGAATGATCACTAGTGATGTGCTATAGGTCTGTACCCCTGACCCAGTCTGGCTCAATGGTTTTACCAGTGACTTAGTTTCGCACTAACAAGAGCCAATTGTGATAAACCACCTATTGATTAATTCATTTATTCAACTAACAGTTATTGAACATTTTCTACATGATAAACATTGAGCTGAGGGTTTTAGGTTAACAAAGATAAAAAGAATGGTTTCTGCCCTAAAGAAGCTCGATTTAGAGGTGGAAGAGAGACTGACATGACATTTCAGTAAGTCCTCAAAACACAGCCCGGGCATATTTTAGGGTCTCAATAAACACCTGTTGAATGAATGTGGGCAATCCATCTGACACTTTCAATTTGCACATCTGTGTGCACTGAAGAACTTTTTCTCTTCTCTTCCCCCACCTTCACTGGAGAATTCCTATTTATCCTTCAGGTTTCAGCCTAGATGTCACATTTTTTCAGGCATTTTTTCTTAGACTCACTTGATACCAATCCAGGCAAGAAGATAAACTCTTCTCTTTCTTTCTATGGCAGTTATTACCTTGGTAACACTTGGTTTTTTTTGTTTTTTGTTTTTTGTTTTGTTTACTTGTCTGTCTCCCTGACTAGTTCCATGCCTCTTGGAGTCAGAGTCTACTTCTTACTCATTTTGTATCTCTAGAATCCAACCCACTATGAGGCAAATCACAAAACCCCAAAATATATCATGTGATATGAATTTGAATGAACTTCTGGCATTGAGACTGAAGCTTGGTGAGATGACTTTCACACTTTTTTCTACCTTTAAGATTCTTTGAGGAGAATTCAATATGGCAGCCTAGGATTCCAATCCTCAACATTATTGTCAGAGGATAATTTGTAAGAGGCTGTGCTGGCGAGCCATGAACTAATCCAAAAATACAAATCTTTTCTTATGCTTTTATGGGGCAGTGACTTATAATTCCATTGTCTGTGGCATTATGTTCACTTAAATACTATTTCCTAATATTTAGCTTCATGTACATTAGTAAGGCTTGCTAACCATTTGTGATACAAAACACAGCATGGACATATGGCCAGTTAACCAAGGATAAAAGTCAGTATTTCTATTAGAAATCAGGATCCTGCACAGCAATAAAAGTATAAGCCATCACTCACTGGGTAGTAGGTTCTCTGTAAATTGTTCTTTTAGTGTTACTTTATCTAATTCTAACTACAACCCTATGCAACTTTTATCCATTGTGACCCAATTTTACAGAGGAGAAAAGAGATATCCAAAAAGCTAAGTTACTTTTCCAAGGTTATTTGGCTAGCAGGAGATAGAACCGGATTTGGACTTCAGGCTCTAAAGCTCTACTTTGAACTTCTACACGATACTTCATCTTAGTGGCTGTAAGAATTATAGAGCTTTGAGGGAAAGATGAGATGGGTGGAATAAGTGTTCTGTGGTTGGAAATAAAAGTCAGAGACAAATGAGCTTCAGTCTAGAGGTGGGGGTGAGTGGGAAAGGAGGTACCTGCTTAAGGAAAGATGTCAGTGCCCTGAGTGATTAGCATATAGATAGGATAATAGTAGGGAAAAGAAAACAGAAGAAAACCATCACCTTACATATATACTTGAAAACTAAACCCAATTTAGCACAAGACATGCAACTGCCAAATCTGTGCCTGCTACAGAATATTTTCTTAAACATACATAAATGATCTCTTTAGACAAAAATATTTTAACCGATTATTCCAATGTCAGTTCTCTGAATCACCCAGCTCTTGGGACTGATTAAATAGATTACTTTTTCCCCAATTACCTAGGCTGCAAATTTATTGCTCATTTGCCTCCTTTACCTCTAAAGTGCAGATCCACCATTTACGATTTGATCAAAGTCATCATGATGAATATTTTTAAGACATTGTCAGATGTGGTTGTGCTGATTTTTAATAATAGCCCCCAACTAATCAATAGAATAGATTCAAAAATGTGAAGCTGTAAACTTTAATGCTCTGTTTGGTATTTTCTTATTAATTGGAAGGATGGCAAATCAACTTTTAGGCAGAAAGCTAAGAAGACATATCCATTAAAATAAGATCTTGAAAGGTAGTGTGGCTTAAGGTAGCTCTGCTCCCAGGGGCCACACACTGCTGGCATTATCTCCAGTAGGAATCTCTGATCCTCTTCTGCGCAATTAAATGGCTGCAGTCATCTTTGCACCTTACACCAAAGCTGGGACTTGACCTAAAAGCCTCCCCTCCAAAAATCTTTATAACCTAAACACAAACCATGCAAAAAGAGAGAGAGAGAGAGAGAGAGAAGGTTTTAATCTTTTAATATCTCTATTCCAATGCATCATCTTATTAGTTTTACCCACATGAGTCAATAAGGCCTTGATGGTTGTAAGCCAAGGTAGAACTGTATTGAATGCTAAGTTGTCAAAGAAACTAGTATCTCCTTCTAAAACCATTTGCTACCTACTTTTTCACGTACCACCCTAGTCCAGCATGACCATTGTTATCACTGTTTTTTAAAGTACTTTTTTTCCCCCAAATGCATGCATCTCCTTGATTTCAAAGTCTCACTGGTTACAATAGCAAGAGTTAAAAGACAGGTAATTTGTTGAAATCTTCCATTTGTCTTAAGAAAGATTGGAAGCATCTTGAGGGCAAAAGTTTGGAGTCAGTCAAAAGATGAGGAGATGTGGGGGACATGGGGCTGGGGGCAGGGGAGGTCAAGAGGCAGAACACAGGATTATTAGGGCAGTAAAATACTTTCTGCGATACTATAGTGATGGACACACTTCATTACATGGTTGTGCTGACTCACAGAATGTACAAAACTAAAAATGATCACTAGTTCACATTAGTGTGGGTGATAATGATGTCATGTAGATTCAACAACATTGCAACAGATATCCCACTCTGGAGGGCATTTTGGTAATGGGGTTGGGGGAGCTGTGCTTTGTGGGTAAGAGATGTATGGCAAATCTTGAATGTGCTATTTATCTAAAGCTGAAAATGCAGTTATAAACTGCAAAACTTAAAAAAAAACTAAAATCTTTAAAAACTCTCCTCTAGCCAGTGAGAACAACTGCCTTTTAAAAATGTTCGCAATCTATTTTCTGCTTAAGGACATGAAGTGTTCATTATGGGCCATTTAGAGAATAAAGACCCAACAAGTCAAAGAAAACAACACTTACTATTTTAGTGTGTGTGCATATATATTTTTTCTTAACATATTCCTAGTATCCTTTCCTGTTTTAGTGAAAATAAGATCACATAGAGTTTGGATTTCCCCTTAGTAATACGCTGTAAGACTTTTCTGTACCTCTGATGATTTCTTCTACTGTATCCCTTTAATGAACTTGAAGGCTATACATTAAAAAAACTCCACAAGGACTGGTACAAAGCACCTTCTTAACTATGTTTGTTAGATGATGAATACATAAATGAATGGAGATTCCAGTGTAGGGGTATTCCCTATTTGATCAATCCCCTGTTACAGGCCATTTGAATAATTTTCAGTTTTTTGCTATTATGAACACTCAGTACTTCTTTTAAATAGATAGATAGATGATAGATAGATAGATAGATAGATAGATAGATAGATAGATAGATAAAGTGCCTCGGTGGCTCAATCGGTTGAGCATCTGCCTTCAGCTCAGGTCATGTTCCCAGAGTCCTAGGATCGAGCCCCACACTGAGCTCCCCACTCAGTGGGAATCTGCTTCTCCCTCTGAACCTCCCTTCTCTCCTGCTCTTCTCTCTCTCAAGTAAATAAAATCTTTAAAAACTTAAAAAAAAAAAGAACACTGAGTACTGAACATCATCATAGCCAGGGCTTTGGACACATTTGTGATTATTTCTGCAACATAAATTGAGTCACGGAAAGGGAATGTGCATGTTAAGTCTATTAAAGGCTATTGTCAAAGTTTAAATTTAAGAAAAGGCAAAAATATAAAGTAAAAATAGGTGGTAGTTCTAAATAAAATCCTGCGTGTGAGAAAAGAAGCCTTGCCACAGAAATATTCACACACCAATGGTGGGAATGACAGCAACTGTCAGATGGGCAGAAACTATAGAGACACATGCGCACTGCAGGGCTAACATATCTTGAAATAAAGTCGGTGGTGGAGAGAATCAATTGGCAAGACAAAGTTAGGCAATATAGAATCCCACTGATCCTACTACATTTCACCTTTCCTTCCAATAGAATCTAACCACACTCCCTGTTTCCTAACACAAGCCTTAATCTGGAGCAAAGAGAAGATCTATTTTTGTGACAATGTGATCAACTCATTGTCCAGAGAGATACCAGTTAAAGATCCATTCTATAACCAAACACATGATCTTCCTCTTCCTGAACTCTTTCCCTACCCTCCCTTAGCACCTATTACCTTTCAGTCCATATATTTTATTAGGGAAAAGTTTCTTATCTGTTTAGGGTGAAACACATTATCTGGAATTAAATATATGTTTTTCCTTATTGCTAAGACAATGCCACCTCTTGCTCCCTACCACAAGTTTGAAAGTGTCTGTAATCGGGATCCCTGACAATTGATGTAAGCATTTCATGTGGAATTTCTTTTCCATTAAAAATTATCAAATTGGTGGGTGTGTCTTGCTACTGACACACGTTAGAATCAAAGATGTGTTGTGGTTGCTTGGTATGGTATCGGGGTGTTTGGGAACATGGTTACACTCCTCTGTTTCCGAATGATATTTATTTAAATTGCTCTGATATATTCCAGTCTGGACTGTCGTGTCAATTCATCAGCACCAAGGCTCTGCCTAACATTTTGCTACAAACTGGGTTCAATTGTAATTTGTCAACTATAGCACCCGTTGCTATGACAAATAGCTTCGGTCTGGTTAATCTTTTGAACATAATAGCATTCTGCTACTTTGATAAATCTATTATGTTGTGGTTTACATATGCTTTGGGGAAAATTTTTATTGGGACATTTTACACTAAATTATCTCTAGTCTACACTAACAAAGCAAGCAGAGGGCTGACGCTGATGGTAGCTTTCCAATATCTCAATAATGCCAAGTTCTCTCCGTTCTCAAAATTCATAAGACATGGAGCACAGTCTCTGAAGTTAACCCACACAGTTTCAAATAGTAGATGCAGGTTTACTTACTCAGGTCCTTTACCAAATTTTCTAAGCCCTGGATTTTCTCACTGGTAAAATGAAGAAGAGTTTGAATTATATTTTCAAAGGTAGAAAGATGCAGCATGGTAACTCATGTAAAGTGCTTAGCACCGTGCGTGGCATGTGAAAAAGAACCAAGAAACCCAGGGTGTTGTAATTATTACAAAAAAACTTCTGATATGTAAATATTAATGCATTTTTTTAAAAATAATCATTGAAAAAGTTTAAATTTTGGAAGATTTCTAAGGTGAATGCCAAAATAACTAAAATTTGCAAAGGGAGTTTGCTGCCAGTGGCAGCTCCCCAGGAGGCACCCACTTGTGCACTGTCATCCAAACAAGGCTGATGCGATTGCAGGAGTGGGCACTTATTGACCTCAGCTACCAATTTGAAACTGGCTGTAAATTGTCCCTCTCGGTCTTAACACACAGGATGTTTCTACTTGGGGAAAGTGCATCGGCTGCAGTTTTCAGCAATACATTCTCAAAAAGTCAATTTCACCTTTTGGCAGCTCTGAAAGAATCCAGATTACTTTAAGTATAATAGCTCCGAATAAGGCCAATAGTTAAAAGAAGGGAGGGGGAGAAGCATGAAGAAGGAGTGACAGGCAGTTGTTTTTAATAACAGGAAAGTAACACTACAAGAGAAAAATTCTCCAGTATTATATTTATAGCAAAGTGATTAAAAGTTTGGTTGGTTTGTTGTTGTTGTTGTTGTTGTTGTTTTAAGTTCTAATTCCTTCCAGTAAAAAGAGCCACAGTGCTCCATGATAAAAAATTGAATCAACACAATGCCCTGCTGACAGAGATAAATGAAACATCAAAACTGTGGTAAATATTTAAGGTGTTCTGACAGGTTATTTTGGCATTAAAACATTCCATTTCCTGATTCCTCTCTTCTCTCCCTCTCCCTCTCCTTCCCTCTCTCCTTCTCTTCCCCAATTTCTATCTCTCCCTCTCCTGCTTCTCTCTCTCCCTTCCTCTCTCCCTCCCTCTCTTTCTCATCTTTCCTTCCCTCCCTCTCTCCCTCCCCCTCTCATCTCTCCAAAAGCATCTCATATATAAAAACATGTTCTCTAAATATTCAATGGTGGTGCAAACCAATGACAAAAGATAATTGAAGCCAATTTGTAGAGGGAAATTGTACGTGGAGATTAATGTTGAGAAGAGAGCACTGAAGGGCACAAAGAGGGTTTTAATTTTCCTTAAGGAAAAGAAGAGCTGAAATTATATATAAACCACAAGGAAAGGACTTTAGACACAAAATCCTTGACTATAGGTTTTGAAATGTTATTCCCAAGATGGCTTTGCATTCAGAAATAAATTTGACTCCAATTTAGATGAACTTTTTTTTTTTCAGGGAGATAATTATATCCAACACCATGTATGCAATTCAGATTGAGTATATTAAGTTGGGGGGAGTCAGTAAAGCATTTCTGGAAATTAATCTAAATAAACCAGGTGAACATTCTGATCTGAACCGAGAGCAGAGACCTTGCATAGCTGTAGCTGCCTGAGTGCTGAGTTTTGCCATCAATTTATATTCAAAAGGAAATACCATCATGGTAAGAGGTGAAATGATCTGTGCACGTACATCCCGGAATATTTAGGTAAAATTGTGGGTGTCTTTATTTTTTATTCCGAAGGGTGGTATGTATATTGTCTAAACTACTCAGCGATCATTGGGTACCAGGCAATAAGTGAGCTCGTAGAAGGCATCCAAATGAGCACCCAGCTCCAAAAGAAGCTATTCTCTTCTCCTTCAGTAATTAAGCATTCAAACCAGTAAACAGCTTGGTTGGAATGATTTTATGACAAATGACCGAGAGCATATCAACCGTAAAACTCAGCTCGGCAAAAATCCCTCAAGCCCAGGGAGCTCAATCAATGTAGAACAGACAGCAGCCTCCGTGATGGCAGCATTCTCTCACTCTGAGCCGCATAAATCCAACGAGGCCAGAATTGCTCCACTAACTTTGACACAGGAAAAGAGTGAGGAGGAGGAGGAGGGCAGGCAGGCTCAGGGTGGGCAGAAGGGAATAAAAGGAAGATAAGAAATGCAATGCTCTTTCTCCCTTTGGTCTGCTGCTTCTCTACTTCGAGGAGTCCATGAAGAGGACCAAACCGCTCTGTGTCTATCAAGGAAGATGCAACCCAAACTCAAAGAGCAGAAGCAGACAGACAGGGAGATGTGGGACAAGACACAGAAGGGGATATATGGGGTGAAGCAAGATGATCCTGCTACATATAGGGCTCCTTAGACCTCACATAGGGTGTAAGAATGGATACTCAATGCAGGCACACATTTTTGTTTTAACTCAGTCTATGAGTGATCAATGTGTTGCTACCTTGTATGATATTTTCCCAATATTTTATTATGAAAATGTTTAAACCCACAGGAAAGCTGAAATAATATTATAGCACACACCCATACACCCACCACCTCTAGTCTTCTTTTAGTTATCCCAGATCTTTTCCATCTGCCAATCACTCTATCTATCCATCAGCTCTTGTTTTTGGTGCATTTCCAAGTACATTTCAGATGTCATCACCATTCCCCTATATTTTAGCCTGCATGGCATTAACTTAATATTTGTATTTTTATAGCACTGCTTTCCTGGTACTGTGAAATAGTTAATAATATTTGAAATTTGCACAAATTTTTCTCCCCCTAAATACATTTATGTAGAGTGTGCATTTTTCCTTCTCTAAAGTAATCAAATTAAATCGCTATGAATCCATTGCTTGAGAACACATTGCCAACAGTGAGACAAAGATCTTTGGGAGCACAAAAAACTGGGCACACCTGGGTGGCTCAGTGGTTGAGTGTCTGCCTTCAGCCCAGGGTGTGATCCTGGAGTTGTAGGATCGAGTCCTGCATCAGGCTCCCTGCAGAGAGCCTGCTTTACCCTCTGCCTGTGTCTCTACTTCTCTCTGTGTGTCTCTCATGAATAAATAAATAAAATCTGTAAAAAAAAAAAAAAGGGAACAAAAAGAACAAAAAAACAGAACTGATACCATAAAATAGTGAAAATAGTGAGCAGAATGGCTGGAACAAAAGGTAGAACCCTACTCCAAAAGTGAGGGAAAGAATTAGAGCAGAAATAAAGTATAATGATTTTATGAACAACATGAAAGAGCAAAAGTCAGGAAGCAATATGGCATGGAGTGGGAGGAAGGTACCATATTCAGACAGATGCTTGCCTTGGATGAAACAGAATCACAGATTCACACGGAGGGGTGTGTGCGTGTGTGTGTGTGTGTGTGTGTGTGTGTGTGTGTGTGTTATAATCATTCCTTATTGTCCAGGGCAGAGGAATGGAGAACATTATGGCAACATGACCTAAAAAGCCTAAAGAAGTTTACATAGTTCAGCTGAGTACATCACCCCCTCTTCAAGAATGTACTAACTCATATTCAAAGATGAGCCAACATGGAAAAAAACACAGCTTCCAACTAACAGCAAGAACAGAACCTCGGTTCAGCTATGGAGAATGTCATCTTGGATCTCAAAATCCTATACATTTTTTAAAAAGTGTAAAATTCTATGAAAAATTGTGGCCAGTTTCTTGTTTCATTCTCCTGACTTCTTTCACGTGGACACAGCATATTAATTAGACTGAGATCATCCCATTTCATCCAATAATGTCAGAGTTATTGGAGGTTTGGAGTGTGTCCAGATTTCATTTCAATCTATCACTTCAATGTTATAGATGACAAATCAATAGTTTTAATACTTTTCCATCTTAATGTTTTCTGGTGGAATGAAGCCAGCACATCCTGCAAGAAATATGCAGATTACTAAGGCTATACTTTGAACATAATGGAATGCAAAACACTGGTTTTATGGTACTTGCAGGCAGTGGGTCACTGGAGTAGATGGACGCTCAGCAGGAGCTAGAGAAATTAACACCTTTCTGATGTTGAAAGCAGTGGTAACTTGTTACTGAGTCACCTATTCCAACTGGGATCCTATTAAAGTGCTTGATTTGAGGGCAAGGACATAAAATCTCAATTAAAAATATTGTTTGCTAAATCCTGGACTCATGCTGGCACCCGTGGAAATTTCATATAAACCAGCAGCATCTAAAATTCAATTATGTAAGTCTAAGATTATACCTGGTCGGAGACAGCTTTGTTATGAAAATAATAACAAGTGGGTTACGATAATCACCTATTCTTCCTAAGATCATGGGGTAGTAAAGGGTGCAGTTTCAACACCCAGGATTGCCGCTCCTGGCTTTATCGGCTCATACATTTTAAGTAGCAAGCCAGTGATAACCAATGGACTGAACAAATAAAGCACTATTATTGGCTTTCTTCAACATTTCCTGCAGTCCAAGACAAATAAATTCCCAATTCAGGTGACAGAGGAAGTACCATGTGTTCTACCTTTGTAGTACGTTATCCAGCTAGTGACTCATAACCATTTCACTTAGAAATGATGCCACTGTGATAATTAGTCTATGAAGGCAAAGGCCTATCTCTCACACACCACCCCATCCCCAATGCATAAATAAATGAAGTCTGAATGAATGAATGTTCATGCGCCAGCGTCATTACAAATGTGACTTTTTAAATCTATTATTATATTTGTCTCTATTACAGTGATGGACAAGGTACACATACCTTTAGGTACCATACTCTGGTCACCAGATAATTTTAGCATTCCCCATCTCTGAAAAACTGTTGGCAACACCATAGCAAGAAACATATGTCAAGAAATATTAAATTTGAATTAAAAAGAGAGTGTTTTAGTAGTCTGCAAACATAGATTATGCTTGAGCCAGCCCAGTTTTAGCTCCTGCTGCTATTTTAAGCTCGGTTGCAATTAAGTGCCAAAATGCCATAATATCACATCCATCACCAGCTCCTCTCTCTGACCCATTATTAAAACCAAGAAGTGCTGTGAGGCTATGAGAATTATTCAATACAAATGACTTAACAGCTATTGATAAATTTACCTTTAACAAATGCCCTCCGGTAGAGCCCATGATTCAATAGGTTTTGTTATTTTTTTTTCCTTCTCGTGGATCCCATTTGGCTTTATCCAGCACACCACTCACTGCAAATACAACAGCTGCAGTTCTGACAGTAACAGAAAGATCATAACCCCACACACCTCTACTGAAATCTTAATGTTAGCCCCTGGGTGATAGCTACATCAATTTCAAAGATGTCCTTCCAACCTAAGACTGTTAGAAAGAAAAATTCATAAAACTCCAAGAGAACCTTCTTTTCATTTCTGTGTCTACTAACTCCCAACAGCCAGAGACAGTTAGCTTGGTCCTTATTATATTCTGAGGATGTAGAGAAAGAGAAGTCTTTTAGAAATGTGTTTCCTGCTGACTATTATTCCAAGAGAGACAGAAAGCAAGAGGAAATGAAAACATTTTACATTGCATTCTTCACTGATTTTAATCATAAGGCTGTTCAGTTGACACTGAAAAACCTTCCAAATCACTGTTATTCTTAAGCAAGAATTTGTGCACTGCAACTCTGTGGGCTCATTATTCAATGAGGTTACTTAGATTTGTTGCCCCCAATTTACTGATTAGGACACCCCCAGAAGATCAATGTATAGGAAGTCAATAAACTATACAATGGAGGGAGAGAGAAGTTTTGAAATCAACTTGGCTGCCTCCTCGGTATATGCTCATGGTCAAGCTATTTAAATTCTCTAGAAACTTAGAGTCCTCATCTATAAATTGGGGACAACATAAGCCTTACCTCATGATGATGACTATAAAACACCTGAGTAATAGCAACAGCAGCAAGAGCCTGCATCTACTAAAGGCTTCTTGGGGCAAAGGATAACTCTCACGTATGAAGAGCTCACTTTGAACCAGGTAGTGTGCAAGCTTTTTACGAGCCTCCATTCTCTCATCTAATCAGGATGCTATTACTGATTTACTGAATTAAGGAGAAACTCAGACTCAGAGTAGATGGGCAACTTGCCCAAACAAGATCTCCCCTCTAATTCATAGCAGACCCAAGACTCAAATCCAGGTGTGTTTTGAGGCCATAACCTGTTCTCTAAAATACTGTATGACCTCCCTAGTAGTTGCTCAGTGAATGTTGGCTTCTGTGGACCGATTTGTCAGACTTTCCAGAAATGTCCAGATTAGCTCCTCCTGCCACATGCTACCATGATCCCTTATTCTTCCCTTTTAAAACCACATAGCTTACTCAATTATTTTCTGAGGTCTACATTCTTCCTTAAAGTCAGAGACCTTGACAGTCTTGCTCATTGCCACATCTGTAGCATTTTGTAGGTACTCAACAAAATCTTATTCAATGAAGGATAAAAACTAAGATAAATGATTATAACCTCTGAGAATTCTTAATACATCAAAACCAATTTCATGGAGTGCTTGGCTGGCTCAGCCAGTAGAGCATATGACTCTTGATCTTTGGGCTATAAGTTCAAGACCCATGTTGGATGTAGAGCGTACTTCCAAAAAAAAAAAAAAAAAGTTCAAACTAGATTCATTCCAAATAATGTATGCATATATGTTTATATCTGTGTATATCATATATATGTGTATATATATATGAGTTATGCATTTGAGTATGTATATACATATGAGTTATATAGATATAAAGACAGTGAGAGAGAGAGAGAGAGAGAGAGGAGAAGGAGGAGGAGGAGGGAAGAGAAAAGAAGGAGGGAGGCTGGGTCTATATATCTGATATTTTCACACAGCATGGTACTGAACCCATTGTGGTATTTAATTAAATACACCTATTTATTGCGTAATTGATTTACTAGTAAATAACATCATAAATAACATTAGAAAAAATATTTCATCAGATAAGTTTAGCTAATATGAAACGTATTAATAAAATGACACAATAAAAAACAATGAATATCTATTACATCACACTTCACAACTCTTACACAATATGTCTTTTACAAGAGGGGAGAGAGTTAGCAAACACAACCTAATCCTCATGATGCTGAGTTTGACAGTGTTATGTTTTCTACCAGTTTTACAATTGTGAAGCTATAAGGTATGGATTGCCTATGAAAGTTTTATGTGAAGAAGATGACTTTGGATGGTGGGTCAGGGCTGAGAATAAATTGTGATTCAGACATATCTGGGCATGTAGGTTGACAACACCCAAGAATCTATTTGCAGAAGTTGATATCCATGAGGTGGACAGTGCCTAGGAGATGTGTTTTTGCTTGTGCAAAAGAGGTAATTATCAGAGGGAGAGTTTTGAGGGTGCCGTGGAATAACAAGGTTATTTTTTTATGCACAAAAGACAATGTCTGAGATATTCAGAGGAGTACCCACAAAATGATGCTACAAGTACCACCTTTAGGATGGATTCTGTGAACACTCAGCTGAGCTACTTACATTCCAGGCAACAGAGGACAGCCTAGTGAGGTCATTTAATGGTCTTCCCACTTGGGACATTACATAGGCCTTCTCTGATAGCATGAAGCATACAGAGGTGGTCCAACAGAACACAAGTAAACTGATTAATGTCTCAGGGACCTCATGCAGAGGGAATGCCTGCAGAGTAGTGGAACTCCTCATGAAGAGATCAGATTTGAGTTCATACACACATGAGACACCTGCCAGAGTCTCCCAAATAATTGGTGAGCATATCCGGGAGATGCAGTTCCCATGAGCTAGAATTTGAATAACTTTGCTTACTAAAACCTCACATGCACTTATAGACCACTGAGCACTTGTCACATTCGAAATATACTTACCAATATTTCTATTTCCTATACTGTGTATACTTTGTACAATGATAAGCTCAAAGTAGGAAATCAATTAACTTGATAATGACTGAAGCTTCCTAAGACAACAACAGCACCATAGTATGATTATGGGGGTATGATATTAAGCCTGCAAATCACATAGTACGGTATATGGTTCAATTATATACTATTTGAAAATTACTATGGGGTGCCTGGCTGGCTCAGTAGGTAGAGTATATGACTCTTGATCTTGGGGTCATGATTTCAAGCCTCACATTGGGTATAGAGATTCACTTAAATAAATAAACTATAAAAAAAGAAAAAGAAAGAAAGAAAGAAAGAAAGAAAGAAAGAAAGAAGAAGAAAGAAAGAAAGAAAGAAAGAAAGAAAGAAAGAAAGAAAGAAAGAAAGAAGAAAGAAAAGAAAGAAAGAAATTAGTATATATTTTAAGTTATTTTAAGTTTCTAGGTCATACACATTGTATTTTTTTTTTTTTTATGATAGTCACACAGAGAGAGAGAGAGAGAGGCAGAGACATAGGCAGAGGGAGAAGCAGTCTCCATGCACCGGGAGCCCGACGTGGGATTTGATCCCGGGTCTCCAGGATCGCGCCCTGGGCCAAAGGCAGGCGCTAAACCGCTACGCCACCCAGGGTTCCCAGTCATACGCATTTTGATAAGAATTTTAGAACCAGATAGGCTACTTCTCCAAAAAAGCCTGGGATGTGACTGGTACTATGTTGAACTTACAGATCAATTAGAGGAGAACAAGCAACTTAAAAATAACGAGTCTTTCAAACTATGCACATAGTATCAGTATCAGTATAAGGGTCCCCTTATCTTCATCTCAGCTATTTTACAATTTTCAGAGTATAGGACTTGCATATTTTTTATGAGATTTGTCTAAGTAGTTCACCTCCTAAGTGCTATACAAATGGCATTTTAAAATTTCAATTTCCTATTTTTAAACAAATATATGTAGATACAATCGACTTCTGCACATTGATATTATATCCTGCAACCTGATAAACTCCTTTATTAGTTCCAGTAGTTTTTTTTTTGTAGGTGCCATCAAATTTTCCACATAGTTTCTCGTGCTGTGTATGAATGAAGATTAATTTATAACTTCCTTTCTAAACTAGATGTATTTTTATTTCTCTTTCTTGTTTTATTGCTCTGTCTACAATGTGGAAGAAAATGTTAAGAGCTAACACCCTTGCCTCATTCCTGATCTTAGGAGTACAACATTCAGTATTTCCCCATTAAGCATATTGCTTACATTTTTCACATACATGTGTGTATGTGTGTGTATATATACACACACACATATATATACATATATACAAAGATAATCATGTGGTTTCACATTATTTAATTTGTTAACTTGATGATTATATAATTTGATTTCCAAATGTTAAAGCATGTTTGCAATCCTGAAATAAAATCTACTTTTTTGTGATTATATATATATTATATGCATATATATGTGTGTGACTATAATCACAAATATATATAATTTTCATGTATATATATATAATTTTCATACATACATGAAAATTAGATTTGCTACATGTTGGTTGGAATTTTCACACGGATGTCCACAAGGGATACTAGTCTGTAGTGTTCTTTTTGTGTAAAATGTTCTTTTTGTGTAAAGTTTGTTGTTGTTGTTGTTGTTGTTGTTGCTGTTTTTGGTTTTGGTATCAGGGTAATGCTAGCCTCTTAGAATGAGTTTGGAAGTATATCTTCTTTTTCTATTTTCTATAAGAATGTTTTTGTAAAATTTACCAGTAAAGTCATCTGGGTCTGGAATTTTCTTTGTGAAGATTTCAAATTATAAATCCGATTTATATAATAGGTATCAGGACATTCAGATTATCTCATTCTTCTTGAGTGACCCTCTCTGTGCCTTTCCAGGAAACTGCTCATTTCATCCAAAAGTTTGAGTTACAGGGCATAAAATTGTTCAAAATAGTCCCTTATCATCCTTTTAATATCTGTAGTGATGTCAGATCTTTCATTCCTGGTATTCTAGTTTGCATTTTCTTTCTCTGTATTTCCTAAATCTGGCCAAAAATTTATTGATTTATCTTCTCAAAGAACCAGCTTTCAGTTTTATTGATTTTTCTCTATTTTTGGTCTCTTTTCTCTTTTGTTGATTTACATTGTTATATTTTATTTCCTTTCTTCCAATTATCCTGTGTTTAATTTCCTCTTTTTCTACTGTCTAAGGTGGAAAATGAAGTAACTGACTTGAGACTATTATTATTATTGTTATTATTATTATTAAGATTTTAATGCTACAAATTTCTCCCAAGACTATTAGTAACACTACACAAAATTTGATGCACTGTATGTGCATTTTCATTCAGATCAATGTCTATTTTGATTTCTCTTTAGATTTCCTCTTTGACTCTTAGATTATTTACAAGTGTATTGCTTAGTTTCCAATTGTTTAGAGATTTCCCTGTTATTTTTCTGTGATTTATTTCAAATTCAACTCCACTCTGGTCAGAAAATATCCTCTATGACTTTATTCTTCCAAATCTGGTGAATTTGCATGTGTGTGTGTGTCCGTGTATGTATACGTGTGTGTGTTTTGCTTGTTTGTTTTCTTAGTAGTCCAGTCTAGAAGAGGGCCTCTCTTGCTAACTTTTCCTCGCACACTTCAAAAGAATGTGCATTCTGCTATTTAGGGATAAAGAGTTTAATAATTGGTAATTAGGACAAATTGATTAATAGTGTTGTTCAAATTTTCTATGTACTTTATAATTTTTTGGCTATTTATTCCATCAGTTATTAAGAGTCTAGAACTGAAATCTCTGGCTATTTCTCCTTGCATTCTGTTCCAGTGTCAATTATATCAAAGTTGTATTATGAGGTATATAAACATCTAAGATCGCCATATCCTTTTGATTAATTGGCCCTTTTACATTATAAAAAAATTTTATTTGTCTCAGGCAATATTTTTTTCCCTAGGATCTATTTGGGATTAATATAGCTCCTCAAGTATTCCTTAGTGTTAGCATAAAATATCTTTTTTTTTCCATTTTTTATTGCTAACTTATTTGTATGTTTAAAGTATGTTTCTTGTAGACAGCCTATAATTGGGTTTGTGTTTTATGCATTCTAACAATCTCTGTTTTTTAACTGAGCATATTTGGATCATTCACATTTAATGTGATTATTGATATGATTAGGTTTAAAACTATGATCTTTTTATTTGTTCTGTTCTTTGTTCTCCTTTCCTTCTTTTTCCATCTATTTTTGGATTAATTGAATATTTGTGTGACTCCGTTTTATCCCCTTTGTTGGCTTTCAGCAATTACTGTGTTTTTTCATTTTAGGGGATGATTTAGGATTTATAATACAAACTTTTTAAGTTAAAAAGTTCTCCTTACGATTTTTTAATTTCAAAATAGAGATTCAGATGGCTGCAAAGATATTACAGAGAAGTCCTGTACACCCTTTACCTAGGTAGTGATATTGATAATTCATTAGTAATATTTTATAGTATACTGCCAGGTACTAATATCAATATAATGTGTCTGTATAGTTTTATGCCATGTCATCACATGTAAATTTGTGTAACCACTAACACAATCAAGATCAGAACTAATTCATCACCAGAAGGATCTCCCTCATGTTACTCCTTTATAGTCACACCCACCTCTTTTTCTCTCACCATCCTTAACTCCTGACAATCATTAGTTCTTCATCTACAAAATTGCAAGAAACAACCGTATGCAATTTTTTTTTTTTTTTTTTTTTTTTTTTTTTTTGCCAGGGACATGGGGCATGGGGCATAAGTTTTCATTCCTCTGGGATAAATACCTAGAAGTGTGATTTTGGGTCATATGGAACATGTACATTCTATTTTAGGAAACTACCAAACTGTAGAAGGGCTGTCACATTTTATATTCCCACCAGCAATATATGGTAGCTTTTCTGTATCCTTGTCAGCATTTGATATTGTCCCTATTTTTTTAATTTCATCTGTTCTAATATGTATGTAGTATGATATCTCATTATGTTAATATGCATTTTCCTAATGGTTAATGATGTTGAACATCTTTTCAAATATTTGTTTGCATCCATATATCCCTGTTTGGTAAAATATGTCTTTGAGTCTTTTGTCCATTTTCTAATTGGTTTACCTTACTACTCTACTACTGTTGACTTTTGAGACTTTTAAAAAGATATTTTAGATATTATTTCTTTATCAGATACCAAATTTACAAATATTTCCTCCTAGTTGGTTGCATATCTTTCTGGTATCTTAACAGGCTGTTCACAGAGTAAAGATTTCTTTTTAAGCTTTTTATTTATTTATTCATGACAGAGAGAGAGAGAGAGAGAGAGAGATACACAGGCAGAGGGAGAAGCAGGCTCCATGCAGGGAGCCTGACGGGAGACTCGACCCCAGGTCTCCATGATCAGGCCCTGGGCTGAAAGTGGCACTAAATGGCTTGGCCACCTGGGTTGCCCCTCATTTTCTTTTCTTTTATGGATACCCCTTTCTGCTGTCATTTCACAAAGCCTTAGGTCCTAAAATTTTTCTCCCCTGTTATTGTCTACAAGGTTTATGATTTTATATTTTAATCTATGATCCATTTTGAATGAATTTTTTAAAGAAATGTGAAATTTAAGTAGAGGTTCTTTTTTTGTTTTGTTTTTTGTTTGCTTGGTTGGTTGGTTGGTTTCTGCCTATGGGTATCTGGATATTGAATTATTCCAGTACCATTTACTGGAGGAAAAAAAAAAAAAAAAACTATCCTCCATTGAATTGTTTTTGCACCATTGCCAAAATCAGTTTGCCACACTGGTGTGGAACTATTTCTGTGCTCTCTGTTCTATTTCATTCATCTGAGACTCTATCCCCTAATAAACACCACATGGTAATGATTACTGGAACTACACAACAAGTCTTGACTGTGAACTGATTTATCTCACCTTCTTTTTAAAAATTGTTTTAGCTATTCAAGTTTCTTTGCCTTTTCATATAAATTGTGGAATATTCTTATCCATATCTATAAAAAAGTCTTGCTGGGATTTTGATAGGAATTGCATTAAATCTGTATATCAATTTGGGGGAAATTTGCATCTTTACTATGTTGAGTCTTTCAATCCATGAACACAGTATATTTCTCCATTTATTTAGGTCTTTTCTTTCTTTCATCAGCATTTGGACATTTTCAGCATGCAAGCCTTGCATGTGTTTTGTTGGGTGTACACTTACATATTTTACTACTACTCTGAGTGATTATAAATGGTATTGTATTTTAAAGCTTGGTTTCAATGTGCTAATTGTTAGAATATAGAATACAGAAGGTTTTTGCATATGATCTTGTATCCTATGATTTTGCTGAACTTATAGTCCACAAAATGCTTTTTCTTGGTAAATTCCTTGGGATTTCCTACATAAACAATCATGTCATTCACAAATAGGGACAGCCTTACTTCTTCATTCACAATATGTTATGTCTTTTGTTTCCATTTCTTGTCATTTGGGGCTAACTAGCACTTCCATAATATGCTGAATAGCAAAGGTATTTTGTTCCTGATCTCAGGGGAAATTAATCTTTCACCCTTAAGTATGGTATTAGTTGAAGGTTTTTTTTAAAACATGTTATCAATGTAAGGAAAATGCTCTCTATTCTTAGTTTTCTGAAGTTCTTGGTGAGTATTCAATTTTGTAAAATGGTTTTTCTGTCCTGACTGATATGATCATACATTTTTTTTTCTTTAGTCTATCAATATGGTGGATTAAACTGATTGATTTTTGAATACTAAAACATTGTTTCATCCATGGAACATTCCCCAGCAGGTCATAGTTTATAATTGTCTTATATATTGCTGAATTCTATTTGCAAATATTTTGTTAAGTATGTTACATCTATATTCATGAGGGATTTTAGTCTGTAGTTGTCTTTTCTATTTTTTTTTTGTACTGTCTTTGTCTAGTTTTGAGGTCAGAGTATAATGGCTTCATAAAATAAATTGGGTTATGTTTCATGCTTTTCTATTTTCTGGAAGATGCTGTGTAGAATTGGTGTTAATTGTTCTTTAAACATTAGTAGAATTCTCCAGTGAAGACGTCTGGATCTGTAGCTTCCTTCTGGGAGAGTTTTTAAATTATGAATTAAATTTCCTTAATAGTTACATCTCTTTTATATGGGGTGAATTGTGGTAGTTTGCATTTTTCAAGGAATTGATCTATTCCATCTAAACTGTCAAATTTATGTGTGCAGAGCTATTCATAATATTCCTTTATTATCCTTTTTAACATTTGCAGTGTCTATAGTGATACCTTGTTTCATTTATGATATTGGTCATTATTGCCACCGCCTTCTTTTTTTTTTTTTTTTTTTTTTTTCCTGTCTCGCTAGAGGTTTGTTTTTGCTCCAGTCTTGATTATTTCCTGCCTTCTGCTTATTGTGGACTTATTGTTCTTTCCCTATTTTCGTTAAGTGGAAGTGTATATTATTAATTTTAGACTTTTCTCTTTTTTGTTGAAAGCATTTAACACTCTAGATTTCCCTCTTGGCACTGCTTTAGCTGTGTCTCGCAAGTTCTGATAGGTTGTTTATTTTCTTTCTTGCTTGCTTGCTTGCTTATTTATTTATTTAAAATATTTTATTTATTTATTCATGAGATAAACAGAGAGAGATTGAGGCAGAGACATAGGCAGAGGGAGAAGCAAGTCCATGCAGGAAGCCTGATGTGGGACTCGATCCCAGGACTCCAGGAATCACGCCCTGGGCTGAAGGCAGGCGCTCAACCGCTGAGCCACCCAGGGATCCCAATAAATTTATATTTTTTTAATTTATCTTGAGATGTCTTCTTTGACACATGGATCACATAATTTGTTATTTAGTTTCCAAGTGTTTAGGAAGATTTTTTTATGTTCAGGACATGGTCTTTCTCAGTGTATGGTCCATGGACTCCTGAAAATAATGCACATTGTGTTGTTTTGGGGTGTTTCCTATAAAGGTTGGCTACTTCATGTTGGTTGGCTGGTGTTGAATTCTTCTCTATCCTTGCTGATATTCTATCTAGTTGTTCTATCATTTGTTGACAAAGGGATGTTTAAGTTTCTGATTAAAATTACACAATTATGTTTATTTATTTTAGTTCTATTAGTTTTTGCTTCATATGTTATAGCTCTTTTATTTGGTGATACACATTTAGGAGTCCTATAAATGATCCCCTGGGTTTTGACTCTCCTCTTTAGTACTCTGTCCTAAGAACAATAGATGCTGTGGTCCCTAGACAATCAATCCTGAACCCTCAGGGCAGGGAGACCACAGAGCTTCACCTGAGCTCACTTCTCTCTGCATGGAATTTTTTTTTTTTTTTTTTTTTTTTACATAGGTTCCATGCCCAGCGTGGAGCCTAATGTAGAGCTTGAACTTCTGGCCCTGAGATCAAGACATGAGCTGAAATCAAGTGTCAGACATTTAACTGACTAAGCCACCCAGGTACCCCTGCATGGAAACTTTCCTAAAACAATAAGCTAAAGCAGTCATGGCCTCACTCCACTTTTTTCCCTCTCTCTCAAGGGTCACTGTCATGGCCTAATGTACAGCCATAGATTAAATGTTTGTGCTCTCCCAAATTTCATGTTAAAATCTAACTTCCAGGGGATCCCTGGGTGGCTCAGCAGTTTGGCGCCTGCCTTTGGCCCAGGGCCTGATCCGGGAGACCCCGGATCCAGTCCCGCATCGGGCTCCCTGCATGGGGCCTGCTTCTCCCTCTGCCTGTGTCTCTGCCTCTCTCTCTGTGTGTCTTTCATGAATAAATAAATAAAATTTTAGAAAAATAAAAATAAAATAAAATAATAAAATAAAATAAAATAAAATAAAATAAAATAAAATAAAATAAAATAAAATAAAATCTAACTTCCAGTGTAAAGGTATTGGGAGGTGGGGTCTTCGGAGATGATTAGGTCATGAAAGTAGATCCCTCATAAGTGGGATTAGTGCCCTTATAAAAGAGACTCCACAGAGATCCCTTGCTCCTTCTGTTAAGTGAAAAGATGGCCATTTATGAACAAGGAAGTGTATTGTCACCAGACACTGAATCTGCTAGTATTTTGATCTTTGACTTCCCAGCTTCCAGAACTGTGAGAAATAAATATCATTTTGTTTATAAGCTACCCAGTCTATGAAAGATTATATGTGTGTGTGTATATATATGTATATATGTGTGTGTATATATATATATATATATATATATATTAGCAGCTCAAATAGACTATGACATACAATGTTATGAAAACCATTGTTGCATGTATTTTGCTCATTATATAGTCATTTAAGATGAAACATTAAATCTGGTTCCTGTAATTCCATTCTAGCCAGAACTACAAGTCCAATCTCTCTCTTTAGAATTATTGAAGGAAAGAAACTCTAATGCCCTTTGTGCTGTTTGTTTTCCATTGTGGAGACATATTATTATACATACTAACAATAGTTAGCATTTATTTAACACTACACTCTGGTCCAGTCACTCTGCTAAGGGATGTTCACTCACTAGCTTATCAATTAAGTACTCTTTTTAAAAGATTTTTTTAAAGATTTTATTTATTTATTCATGAGAGAGACACACACACAGAGGCAGAGACACAGGCAGAGGGAGAAGAAGGCTCCCTGTGGGGTGCCCAATGTGGAACTCAATCCCAGGACCCTGGGATCATGACCTGAGCCAAAGGCAAGATGCTCAACCACTGAGCCACCCAGGTGTCCCCATTATTGCTTTCTATTTCAATACTGTAATGCATGCTTACCTGCATACCCAAGATTTCTTCTAGTCTTTGCCTGGTAGTTTAAAGCAATAGTTAACCCTAGTTAACCTTTAGACTTCTAAAAAATAATAATGATGATTAAGGGCAAGGTAAATAGCAACTAGAGTTTGGTAGGAATAAATGTGGAAGATGCAAAAATATCATAATCCCTTGTTTATTTCAATTATATCACCTTATTCTTTGTTTGTAGTAGCCAGATATCCCTAATTCTTGCCAATATTGGTTATAGCTTTGCCTCTCGTTTCCTCTATTGTAAGCCCCACAAAGAGAAGACCATGCCTATGTTATATACTACTGATCCTTCAGTGCCTATCACAGTGTCTGACACATGTTGACACTCACTGAATACTGCTTAAATGAGATTCTCCTTTTTTTCAGATAGCCTCCAGGTCAGAGATTCGTGGCAGATACAGGGTATATGGACTGTTAACACCTCAGTGCCTCATCCATGGCAAAGATCACTAAGGATCATGGTGCTACCTCCTAAATCTACCCCCAGGCTTAGAAACCATTGCTCAGATTCCAAGTAGGCCACTAGCCCACCCCTTTTCCTCTTTCTGACGTATCCACACCCAAAATTCATAGCATATGAATAAATTATTTCGTACATGGTCCGAGGAGGGCAGAGTACAAAAGGGACATGATATAAATAACAATCTCTCCTTCTACACTGATTTTTCTATGTTGACAAATGGGAATGAGTTGTATTTGCTTATGCCCTCATTTCATGGCTAAAATAATTTGAAGCAGCAATAGGAAAGAAACCTTATATAGGTTGGAAAATATTTAGATAACCATGCTGATACTTCCCTCAATCCCTTTCAATGAACAAGTTAATCCACCTGAACAGCCCATCCAGGGAAATAAAACATAATTATTCCAGCAACTGAAGCCAAACCCACACCCCCTTATTCTTCAACCATCTGCTTATTCCAAGTGGTCACAGGAGGAGGGCCTCTGAATTGTGTAACTAATGGTCCAGTTCCAGAATTCACTTCCTCATATTTCTGTTCTCCGCAGTGGGAGAGGACCACCACCCCTGGCTCATCCCCCTCCCTCCCATCCCATTCAGGGCCTGTTATAGTGGATACCTTTATTGACCTTCTCATACCCTGGATTGAGTTTCTGGACCAAATGCAACCTCAGAAGGTTAAGAAACAGTTAAACAGTGAATAGCAGCTGCCACACATAGGGCTCTGAATAAATGGCTATTGAATAATGTCTATTTCTGAAAACTTACTTTCTGACAGGTACTGCATTAAGGGTTCTCTATCTCTAACTTCCTAATCCTAATAAAGCCTTGAACAGTAGGTGCAAGAGTTAAAGAAACTCCTCAAGTCTACTTGTTTAGTGAATGGCTGAGTCCAGTGTGGAGCTCAGGTTTATTTAACTCCCAAACCCATATTCTTTCCACTGTAACCCATATGCCTTCTGCCCCTTAGAGACCATGTTCAATAATTGCATCTAGCAGTAAATCACCAATTTTACTCTTAAAACACTTCCTAATAACTCTACAAGCCATCAAAACTACTGAAAAATCACTCTTCTTTTCTTCTATTTTATGTGTCTAAATTTTGTAAGAAATGTTTTTCCATGGTTTTAAGTGGAACTTAGGTTGCCCTATCAGAGGCAAATGGAAGAAAGTGAAAGGAATAAAAAAAGGAATAGAAAGAGGAAAAAGAGAATTGAAGTCTAGTGCCACATGCAGGCCTTTCCTTACAAGGAAGGTATTTGTAAGAGAGAAAAGAGGAGCCATTGCAGAAAAAACATCTGAGTAATAGAGACATCATCCCAGGCAAGTTAGGATAGCAGGTAAGGACATGATCTCCTTATTTACTTGGATTAAACTCCCAGTTGGTCCATTTACCCTTTGGGGACAATCTGAATAAATTACTTAACTTCCTATACCGAGGTCCTCATCTATAATGTTTGGATATTAATACCTTCACTTCCAGGTTTACCATGAAAATTAAATGAGATAATCCATGTAATGGAAATGGCTACATAATCCAAATGTTCAGTAAATTCAAGCAGTTATGATCAATGATTAGCAATCTCATGAATTCAAAACTCAGCCCAGAGGATATTCTTTTCATCTTCTTGAAAAAGCAAATACATCTATACAAACCCTTCCATGCTCAGTGTTCAACAAAGGGCATTTATAGACATTCAAAGAGAGTATAACGGAGGGGTCAGACTTCACACGCCTGTCACGCTGCATGGATGTGGGCCAGGATCCAACGTATAGAAAGAGTTGAAATAAAGCTGTTGAACTGTGTGTAATTCTGGTAGAAGTCCATGCAATCTGGTAATAAGACCAGGACCTCACATTCAGGCAGACTGTGTGGAAGCTCTCTAAAGTAACTATAGCAAGAAAAATGTAAGCATGTACTACCTGCCCAGGGTGATGCCCAGGACTGAGCCCTGGGCCCCACAAACCCTCAGATAGATTTTGGCTTTATAGCAAGATTTGGGCAGAAAAAGATTCTATTCAGACTATTTGACAACATACAGCGTGGCACCACCAATCAGAACAGACACTGGTCATGCATCCTGGCTGAACAGCAGCTCTGGAGTGAGGCCCTACTCTTCTGTCTACCAGCAAGTCACAGAGATAGAATTAGAACCTAGAAGTTGCGTTTATTTTGTTTGTTTGTTTGATTGATTGATTAATTGTTTACTGGGGAGTTGGCTTTTTTAAGACTTAATTTTAGGAATTTTAGGTTCACAGCAAAATTAAGAAGGATGGACAGAGATTTCCCATGTATCCCCTGCCTCATACATGCACAGCCTCCCTACTATGAACATCTCATACCAGACTGGCACATTTGTTACTGCTGATGAACCTACACTGACATATCATTATCCAAGTCCATAGTTTTTGTTAGGGTTTAATCTTAGGGTTACATATCCTATGGTTTTGGATAAATGTATAATGACATGTATCCAACAGTATAGTATCATACATAGTATTTTCACTGTCTAAAAGAACTCGGGATTTTTAAAAGAATATTTTATTTATTTATTTGAGAGATAAAGGTCATGAGCAGTGGGGAAAGGCAGAGGGAGAAACACGTTTTCTGCTGAGTAGGGAGCCCCATGCTGGGCTTGAGCCCAGACTCTAGGATCATGACCCGAGCCAAAGGCAGACACTTAACCAACTGAGCCACCCAGGCACCCCAGAACTCAGGACTTTAACTGCTACAGGCTATAATCATCATTTATATGTGCTACATATTAATTATTAAATAGTCCATTACAAAAATATTTGACTAGCTTGACTTAGCAAATTCTTCTCTTGCCCTAAGAAAGCCCACCATGAAACCTTGTTTATTTCATTTTCAGGAGGCCGTAACACTGAGTGGTTGAAGCTGACAGACATGCTCTCTAATCTGATACACTGGCTGTATGAATGAGGTAAGCACACCCCTCACATGAGAGGACTATACACATGCTTAAGGCATAGTTCTTTTCCCATTACATTGAATGTCAAATTTCAAAAACAAAGTTTGCTTGGGTTCTGGCACCTGCTAATAAGCACAGAGTTAAAAGACCACTTTCTAATAATATGTAAGAGGTAAGGTGTTGGTTTTGTTCATTACAAATATTCAAATGTCAGTATCAAGCCATCAAAACTACTGAAAGTCATAGAGATGTATTTCAGTATTGCTGATATTTATGGATTTCTTTTTTGTTGTCTTGTATGTCAAAGGAAAACCTAGATGTTGACATCTCTTAATAGTTTAACTTGAAAAAATTAACCATTTTTTTTAAATTTTAAAAATGCCAATAATTTGTGATCCCTTTTAAAAAGTGTAAAATTAGCCTTGACTTTAAACATAAATTGGCATTTTCATCTTTGGTCATAAAATATTACATCACACAGATCAGCAGACCTGAAGATAGGAACTTGTTTTGGAAAGTTTAAATAATGGCTGCCCAAGGTAAAAACAAAAGGGAGGGAGGGAGGGAGGAGAGAGAGAGAGAGAGAGAGAGAAACCATGAATTATTTATTCTTTAAAAATGGAGGCATATGGCATATATGGCTGTGATGATAGAATGTACTGGTTCTCCCATGGCATAAATCAGGCTTATGTGCTTTAGGCAACAGAGGATGTTGACATACCATAAAAATGCTAAGCATTCACCTTGGTCTTCCCTACTAGGCTGATGCCCTGTTAACAGAGAGTGGCTGCCTTGCACACCTACTATGCATGACTCAATGTAGATAATCTGCCATATGATGGTGGAAATTTGCCTATTCAGGATGAAGAGCAACTGCCTGTCACTCCAAATCTCATGTAGCTTAACATCCCATGCTATTTCCCTAGAAGAGCTATTCAGTGAGCCAGGTGACCCCACTCTCCTTGATCACGGACACCAATGCAGGTGCTGTGCAGGTGGCTGGCCCAAGGAGGTCAGCAGCCTCAGGGAAGCACATCTTAGGCAGCCATGCTGAGTCCATCAGAAGCTTTCTCTCCACCCTGAGAATTTGGGTCCTGGGACAGAGACAGGAATCCTGCAGGTGGCATTTCATGCGGATTCTTGACCAATTTGGTACCAATCCTACCCAAGTATGCACCAGCTAGGGTTATAGGGAAGCAGAAATGAGGAGGAAGAAGGAGAAATAAGTCATCAGAGAGAATAAAAGATCAGATGTGTACAGGGAACAGAGCAGAGGCCATGCAGAAGAAGTAGAAGCAAAGGGAAGATGAAGGAGAAAGGGAGTAAAGGAGAACATACAGGTAGACTTCTAGTTTCCTAGCTTGACTGCTCACAACTGGGTTCTCAAGATTCTCTTGGATTCTTTAAAAATGTCCCTTTTGATTCAAATTAGTGTTAGTAGGCTAGGCTAACCTCATACATTACTCTTATATGTCCATTTTTTATTGATTGTAAAAGAAAACACAGGGACACACAAGGTACATTTGGACTTGCCCAGAAACAATACGCCAAAGATTTAAGAGCAAGTTGTTTGGGAGCACAGGGAACCCAGCAGGGGAAGAAAGACGGTGTCTTTCAGAAAAGAAAAGGCACCTTTTAATAAAGGTTCAACAAGGATGCCAGCTACAGCACCGAGTTGATCCTGTGGGAAAACCCTTAAAACACAAACCAGTAAAACCAGTAAAACAGTTCAACATCATCCCACACAGGGGGCAAGGGAGCGGCGGTATTTACATTCCAACTCCCAAAAGTCACTGGCTGAGGGCTGCTCCCTGGAGTATTAAATCTCCCACAGTTCTGGTCTCCTATGTTCACAAGCCAAACGACTTCCCATAATCTTGGTAAATGCCCTCAGGCAGAGAGACACTCATACTGGCAGCTGGAAGTCTGCAGAAACTCAGAGAAATGATAAGCCTAGAGGATAAGTAGGCAGGGGGGCAGCATTCTGCAATAAATGAGATTTGGGGTCACTGATCCTCTGTTCCTAAAGTGAGGCCATGCACTGGGCACCAACAGTCCATAATGGTGGCTGATCGGTATCTCCACACTTGTGGCAATATTTCCAGATCTCCTTAGTCACACTGGACCCTATTTCCTGATCTATCCCATCATTCCACATTAGACTCAGGCATTTCCTCTAAGAACTGGCATTTTTTTCTTCCCTGTAAATTTGCCTCCTTTAACAACTCTAACCATCCTCAGCAGCCCCGCCAGACCATTCTCTAATTCAGTCTTTCCAAGGGAGGGATATAACCCGTTTTTGAAAGACTAAAGGATATTCCTGTAATAGGAATCCAGAATCTGGGTTCTGATCCAGGTTGCGAAATAGAAACTCTACTGATCTATAAAATAAAGGATGCCAACTAAGGCCAGTGATTCTTACATATTGGTTCATGGATCATAACGGGGTTCAGGGGAGCCTATAAAGATAGAAATACTCAGACCTTATACCTGGGAATTCTGATTCAGGAACACAGGCTGGGGTCTGGGCATCTTGAGTAAAGTCTACTTGTGGTTCTGTTCCTCAGTCAAGTACAAGAAACTTAAATGGCACCTAAGGCATCTTTCATCTCTATGATTCTGCAGTCCACTTAAAAGTGCGTATGGTCTTATTGTCTCTGATGGTGACCCTGGAAATGGTCTGAGGCGACAGGACAGTAGCATTTCATGTAAACATCCTCATTTAATGATTATTGAAGATTTGCACAAAATCTTGACCAGTTTCCTTATTAACCAATGACATTGCTATCATCCCCGAATCTAAACCCTTTTCAGAGCTATATATATGGATCCCATATATTTACTGCTTACTATATGATATGTTTCATGCTCTAAAATGAACCCAAGCAATAGCAAATGGATTCTCGTCATCCATATGATGAGATGAGTCCCCCTAGCCTTAGGGTTGCGTGTGCTGGCAAACAATTCTACTATCTCCCCATTTAAACCCTTCATACTTTTTCATGCTTTGTTCTCATGCCCCCTCCTCCTCTCCAGATAGGCAAAGAGTTATAATTATGTTGGGCTTCTTTCAGGAAAGCAAATACAGGGATTGCAGAGGTGGCAAAATGTGTTTTTACATATAGCCTAGGCATTTCTAAAGAGCATCAAGATTATCCCCATGGTTATTTCCAAGGCCCTCCAAATTATTTCCTGGAGAAAAATGCTCAGGAAGTCAAAGCACCCGCCAACACATTAAGACCTCGAGTTTTGATAAGCAATTCTCTCTTCTTAAAGTGAGGCAATCTGTGCAAGTTTTAGGAAGACGCCATCAGGAGCCGTTCTCTGTTTTAAACAGGTTTCTCCCCAAACCTCAAGTGTCTTACGGGTACTTTAGCACTTACCATTAGAAGCATTAACTCCTTCACAGAACCAGAAACAAACCTAGTTTTTGACCTAAGTTAACACCGAAGATGACTTTACAATTCAACTTCCAAGTAGGTAGAATTGTGTTCTCACATCTAAGCTACCTTCCAACAAACAAATACTAAGATCTATAGATCTTAACTTAGAGCAGAAGGAAGCAAACTCTACAGACAGCCAGGAATCCTTCGGAAACTTTTTCTGCTCTAGGTTTTGATCATTAACCTGTCCAGACAGCTATATACATATACGGACACTGCCTTGGGTTCTGTGGGTCTAAATTTGCAGTTTAAAATTTTCTGTTGGATTCATTTGAAGGCTCCTGGAGACTATCATCTCATTAGCCACCAGAATGCCTATAGAACTGCAAAACATGGCAGGTGCTTGATAAACAATTTTTGAAGAAATGAGTGAGTGAATTAGATTCACCAAGGTTGTCACATCACACTGTACAATAAAATCAACTGGAGAATTTTTTAAAAACCTGATGCTAAGACTTTGGGCAATTAAATCAGAATCTCTGGGGCCTGGTGACCCCTAATATATATGTTGGGCAATTATGTATTTTATTATATTAGTATATTATATATATTATATTAAATATTTTAGGTAATTGTAGTGTGCAATGGTGGCTAAGAAATAAGAGATCAGAATAACCGTATAAACTAATCTCCTTAGAGTATTATTTCCATTTCAACAGAGGCTACTCATATGAGGGCATTGAGGATATCTGAAAAACAGGATCAAATAAATTATTTAAACTTAACCCCATATGATTTGTTGATTGTGTTAAATGCAATGAATGCTGATAAAGTGGCCCTCCTTTGACTAAGAGTGTGTTTGTGTGTATTTACATACATATACATATACATGTATATAGATATAGAGATATATCTATATGCATATATATTACATTAACTAAAAATTTGTCAGTTCTTCTTCTCCACTATTTTGAATGGTACATGAATTAGATTAACTATCCCGATTATGCAGAGAAATTTAGCTTAATGACCTACAATTACTTTAATGGCTTTGAAATTCAGAAGGTAAGGAGACACTGTGTTTCTTCCATTGAGCATTAAATATAAAATGCCTCTGATTGACTGTCATGAAAACCCAATTTTATTGCTATTTGAATTATTCAGAATCAATATCCGACATTAGCCAGCATGGGGAAGCTCAAATATAAGGCAGCGTCTGAAAGCAGCATTTCCCTATATTGAGTAATTGTGCTTTGTGTGGGGGATAATGAGCTGTTTGCTGCATGTCACCACTTCAGATGCATCGAGAATTAACAACTTTATCTTCCCTTTATATTATGTAATAAAAGGGATTACTTCATAGAGATGAACAATTCTGAAGGTTATGAAACATTCAAAATACAGTTGGGCTCAAGGAATCTTGCCTCCTCTGTAAGGAGAGAGAAAGAACAAGACATTGGATTTTAACTGTTTACACAAGAGAGAAATTTGCTCAAGTTATGTTTTTAGTTATTTGATGAGTAAACTGCAACCTTGTATTTCCCCAAGCTGAAAATTGCTTAGAGGCATATACACTACACCACAGCAGTCTTGCAGAAGCTTCACTTTAAATGATACAGCGACTGTTAGGAATCGGTACTGCTTGAAGAAATTTGCCAAACACATAATGAAAGGGTATGAGAACAATAGTAAAAAAATAATACGCAACAAAAGATTAGACATTTGTTGTGTGTTTACTACACGCCTGGTACTATGCTAAGTACCTGACTGCATAATCTCATATAAGTCTCAAAAGAAATTGATGAAGGCAGATGTATTATGATCTCCCCATTTTATAGATAAGAAAACTAAAGGGATTAATTTCCTTTCTCCCATCTCTAAGTGCCTACATAGTGCAGCTGGGATTCCAAAATAGACTGTAGGATTTCAGAATGGAATCAGGTAAATATTATACTACAATGGCCACTAATGTGCCCTAAGAAGAAGAACAGAGAAACAAAGTAAAATACAATGGAAGACATTGAAGACTGAATGCCTGTCAAATCAAAAACGGGATGGATGCTACTAAAGTCAACAAGGTCCTTCATGTAGGAGCTCTCATATATTAACCTATTTGATAAGTGTGCCTGGAGTATGTATACCTGGACACACTCCTCATTCCTACCCTAAGGAGAGAGAACACCCCACCCCAAATTCATACTGAAACTCAGTGTTGCTGCAGAACTCTACTCCAACAGATCCCCCAAGAGCTATTTATACTGTTTCCTTTCCCCTCATTAAAGTCCTGGCTCAGGCTAATAAATCAGTGTACAATTTGTGTATAATCTAATTTTTGCCTTGTGCTTCATCTGGTGTAGGTGGAAGCAGGGGAAAAATGAAAAAAAAAGCAACAACTGTAAAATGAAGACTAATGAGAACTTGGATCCTTAAGAAAATATCCTTTAGAAATGCCCAGAAATGTCCAATCTGCACTTTGGGGTTGTCAGAACTACAGGAAAAAAATGAGTCTGACCTCTTCCTTTTGTGGAATTGTGACTTGTGATTTGCCCTCACAAATATGTGTGTGTGTATGTGTGTGAATGTCCTCATATATATGTGTGAGTGAGCATGTATATATTTTTATAATAGATAATGAATTTTTTAAATAAAAAATATATATCCATATATCCAAATACTTGAAAGTCATGATGAATTTTCACTGCGTGCAGTTATTTCTCTGGGTGGCACATGGGCTGTGCCATTAGGAGATGTTAACTGTGTCCTGGGAGTGTCCTCTATTTCTCTTCCTAGACATTTATAGCACAGCCAATAATAATTCCCAAACCACCCCCAAATCATCCCACAGAGAAAACTTGGTGTTCCTTAAAACTAGCCAGATATATTAGGTACCCGGGTAGGGAACATAGCAATTACATAAGTTAATGGTATTCAAATGTGTAAGTTGAAGGAAGAAGCAAACGCAGAAAAAGAAAAACGTGTTTGCATGTTGAAGATTCCAAGCCACAGATGTATCACAAACCTTGGTCTCTGGGCACGCACATGTGTTTGAAATCACAGCATTTGCTAAAGCAATGGAATATTACAAGGAAAGTGGCTGTTCATTTTAAAGGCATCATGCTCTCCTCTCATTTTTCACAAGGACCCACACACAGCAAAACATTATGCTTTGATTTCAGTTTATCTCGTGCCATTCCACTTTCACCTATTTATGACGGGAAGAGCAAGACAGGCCCCAAGAAAAGTCATGATTTCATCTCATTTACAAAGTGAAGAGAAAAAAAAAAACACATTTTTTGCAAGTGTAACATTTGTTCTTTTCCATTTTCAGGAAGCAATTGGAAAGGACACTAATTAAGACCTAATGGAAGAAAACAGAAACTACAGAAACCAGAAATACAGTGAAGCCCCAAAACTTCCCTCAGTGGGGGGAAAAATGTGGTCAAGTTCTAGAGAACTGTTCTGGGTGAGACCCTGCTAAGCATAAAACATGGGATTCACTCTTAATAACAGTAAAAAAGGAAATTTACTGCCCCCTCCTGGTTCTGTAAAGCAAAGTTCTATTATATTTAACACTGAATAACATAATTATGTAGGAGTCAACACTGAACAATCTTAGTTCCTCTCTCTTAGCTGAGAGAGCAAGGTTGATTTGCAATTCTGCAAGGATAATGAAAGGGCTAGTGTTATTATTTAATATAAAAAAGAGATTTCCTGGTTTCTCTCAAGTGTTTATCATTGGATACAGGGAACAATATCAAACTGAATTACCAAGCATCATCTCTGATAAATCAAATGAACACCACTGGAAAATGACAAACTGTGTGTACAGCCCAATGCTTGAAGAGAATACATAGCCCCATAAAATAGCTTAAAATGATAGAATTTTCAACATTTTTGGTTCGTTTACATAAGAAAGGGAGAGAAATACACCCTGAATGTGGAGTTTCAGAACTGATGACTAAGCTAAACTCTTACATGTTGAGTTTGAAATAAATACTACTTCTCCCAGATTATTAAGTGGACATCTTGCATGCCTTCAGTCAAGGGCCAGTGCGGGATCTTTATGGCTCCCCATTTTTCTCCTTGGATTATAACAGGGTGAATGCTCTCTGCTTGGCCAGGGATTAAGGCATATAATTAAGGGTGAGAACCTAGTGCAGGACACTCAGGTCCACAACGCTAAGATCTTAAGAATATAGCTGGATAGATCAGGGTCAAGGTGAGACTCTCCACCAGGTACTAAAAAGATGTCTCTTCAATTGCAAAAGAATAGCTTCATTAGGGACAGAAGCATATTTCAATATTTCATTCTTTGTTTTGAAAATGAAAACTTTAAAAAAAGAAAATGAAAAATTTTCCTTATAAATATTAATATATCACATAATGAAATAAAAATAAAGACCACAATACAAAATAGTAATCAAGACATCCCCCACTGAACATCCACTTCTCCAGAGGAATCCAATTAGTTTTGTGTTTAGAACCTCCCAGAAATGCCATGTATATGCAAATAACAATTTGTAATTGTATTTTCCTACTCAAATAGGAGCCTACTGCATGTAACATTTTACCCTTTGATTTTTCAATCCATAATGTATCTTTGATATTATCCACAGCAGTACCTCTAATAAATCTTCATCTTTTTGGTCCACAGTTGCATGTCACTCCATTTTATGACCTGTATATTTTCAAGTAATCCTTACAACCACTTTGTATAGTAGGTGCCTATGTTACATCATTGTCTGGATTCAGAAAATAAGGAAACTTCTTGCCCAAAGTTATGCAGTACTTAGTGGGGGAACCAGGATTTAAGCCCCTATGCCCACATTTTTATCCACCTATGGTGTTAATCTGTTTGGGTTGCTATTAAAAAAAAAAAGTACCAAAAAATACCGTAAGTTGAATGGCTCACAAACAAAAAACATTTATTCATCATAGTTACGGAGACTGGGAAGTCCAAGATCAAGGCACCAGCAGATCCACGGTCTGGTGAGGGTTTGCAGACAGCCATCTTCTCTTTGTACCTCACATGGCTACAGTCAGACTCTCAAGCATCTTTTAAATAAGGGCATTAATCTTATTCACGAGGGCTCCACCTTCATGACCTAATCAGCTCCCAGAGGCTCCACTTTCTAATATCACTGCACTGAGGGTCAGATTTCAATATGTGAATTGTGGGGAGACACAAATATTCATATCATAGCATCCACTGTATGATACTGCCTTCCTAAACATTAGCTACTCCTATTATTATAAGTTTTATATTTGCATTAAAAACCAAGACAGATGGGTTGTGAAAATATTGGTGTCAACATCACCACTCAGAGGATATTGCCTTTCCTTCCCCCAAGCTTTGGCATCTCTCAGATCCTTTCTACTTCACTCTGATGGGACCTACTTAGGGGTGACTAATCAAGTGTCAAGCACCAGAACTTGCAGCACTCCTGAATTTTCTAGAAGCATAAGGTCCCCTAGTCCCCAACCACAAGTATGCACTGTAGCCCACGGGTGGTCAGACCAGGCACAGATGTCAGTGTGCCATTTGGATTTCTTACTGATGAATATTACAGCCAACGTACCCATCTGGCCGCTGAGATAAATAATGTAAAAATGAAGATATGCCTACATAATTCATGTACTATTGATGAACAGGGCCCTTAATTTAGATTGCTCCTACAAATCATTTAATTATGGGCCACACAACTAAGAGAGAAACAGCATTTTAGCTATGTTTAAATGGGTTTGGTTATTTTTAAGTGCCTAAGACAGCAACTCACAGTCCCCTCAATTATTCTAAAGAAATTTGTGGATTCTCATAAACATCAAACAAACATTATACTGAATAAACAAGACAATTTTACTGAGCAAATGCCACTTGTTTACCTATACAGTAAAGATTCCATCAATGGCCGACATGTCCCTTTCATTGGGAAGCTACAGATGGGTGGGAATGGTATTGCCAGCTTATGTGCAAATGACACACTTCTGAGACAGTCCAGTTTACATGAAGTGAACACTTCTCACTCACTAGAGAGTTATTATAAAAACAAAAATAAAGACAAACAGGAGCGCCTGGGTGGCTCAGTGGTTGGGCGTCTGCCTTTGGCTCAGGGCATGGTCCCAGAGTCCTGGGATCAAGTCCCGCATTGGGCTCCCTGCATGGAGCCTGCTTCTCCCTCTGCCTGTGTCTCTGCCTCTCTCTGTGTGTCTCTCATGAATAAGTAAATAAATAAATCTTTTTAAATACATACATACATACATACAAAAAACAAGTATGGGCAAGAATGTGGAGAAATTAGAAACTTTGTGTGCTACTGGTGGGATTGTTAAATGGTGCAGCTCCTGTGGAAGGCAATGTGACAGTTCCCTAAAAAATTAAAAATAGAATTAGCATATGATCCAGTATCTCCAGTTTTGGGTTATATACCCACAAAAATTGAAAGCAAGGTCTTTGTTCATGTCATGTTCAGAGCAGCATTCTGCACAATTGGAAGTGGAAGCAATCTGAGTATCCACCAACAGATGGGCGAATTAGTAAACTGTGGTATATCCATACAATGGAATATTATTCAGCCTTAAAAAGAAAGGAAAATATGATACATGTTACATCATGAATGAACTTTGAGGACATTATACTAAGTAAAATAAAGCCAGGTGCAAAGACACAAAACCTGTATGATTCCACTTATATAAGGTTCATTAGAGCAGTCCCACTTACGGAGGCAAAAGGTAGGATGGTGGCTGCCAGGGGCTGGGGTGAGGGATTGGAAGTTATTTTTTAATTGGTATAAATTTTCAATTTTGCAAAATGAAAAAGTTCTGGAGATTGGCTATACAACAATGTGACCATATTTACCACTATTGAATTATATGCTCAAAAATGGTTAAGATGGTAAGTTTTATGTTATGTCTATTTTACCTCAGTTTATCTGTATCTATATCTAACATGAAAGGGAGACTGGGCAGCCAGCAGTCGAAGCATCACTGAAACTGAGCTAAGACATCTACATTCATGACCTCATTTTAAGCACCCCACCTCTGTGATACTTATGCTAAATAGGCATTAATAGGCATTGTCCCATCATTTATTGGATTCATTTGTGGCTTAGAAATCAGCTAATGTCATGATGGCATCCCATCAGGGTGAGGTGGATGGATCCTGGAAAGAGAACTAGTGAACCATGGTTTTGCTACCCATGAGTGGTATGAACTTCAAAAACATCCTTCATCATTTCAGGAGTGCCTACACCACCAGCCTATATGAAGAGCAAATAAGATAGCACACTCATGAGTGAAACCCAAGCTTTCTAACATTTGTATGGGTCCCAGCATGATCTGACTACCATGTGCTCCTAAATCCATCCCACATATCTCTCCTTCTCACTCACTATACACCAGCAGTATTGATGTATTGACCTATGGCTCCTCCCCATGTCAAGCTTTTTTCAGCTTCAGAGACTTTGCCTTTGCTGTCCTCCCTGCTTGGAACACCCTTTCTTGAATTAGCTTTGGCTGGCTCCTCCTAATCCTGTAGGTCTACATTCAAATGTTGACCTCCTCAGAGAAGACTTTACCTTGAAACTATCCATTCTAAAGATGAGCTTCTCCTACCACCAGCAATTGTCACCATCATCAATTACTGTTTATCACATCACCCTACAGATTCCTTTACATCATTTATCAAAACCTGTAATTATCTTGTTCACATATCAGCTTCTTTATCATCCATCTCTCCCACTAAAATATACACTTTACAAGAACAAGGACAGGCTAATCATTCAGCACTCCATCCCCAGGGCTTGGAATAGGGCTGGGGTACTGGACACATGGAAATACCAATCAATCAATCAATATTAGCTGCTGTTTTAATTTTGTATGGTGACTTTGTACTAATAAGACAATAGAAGTAGAGGACCAAGACCTCCTGGTAAGAAACTCAGTATTCAGGTTCTCTGCAGAAATATCCTCACCAGCTGGGTGAGAACTAGTCAGTGGCTTTGAAAGAGGACAAAGACTTCATGCCTTCAACTCTAGGACCCCTCTGGGCAGAAACCATTCTCCCACTGGGTAAATCAAAGGGATCTGAAGAACTCCTCTTTCCTTTGGGTACATGTACAGACTCATAGCCTCAAAAGCACATGCTAATGACATATCCCTGGTCCAGCAGCACTATCAATAATCAAGCCACATGACTGGGGCTCTCAACTGGTTTATCACTTGTCAGCTCCAAAGACACTTGCTGAGCTGACAGAGAGAGTCGATCCAGGATGTGACATATAAAAATTGCTATATTTCTAGGTAAAAAAAAAAAATGACTTAGGTGCCTCAGGCTCACAGGCTATCTTAATTCATCTGGTTGACTATGCACAATTTTGAGTTGTTAAATCTCTGCCTCTGAACTTCTAAGTTTGTCATTTTTGAACTTGACTTAATGAATGCCAAAATGTGTCATGCAGATACACATTTGAGCCATCCTGCTCTCAAATCGCTCATGCTCTAGTAGAGTAGACTCTATTGGAGGGTGCACAATTCAGTACTATATTTTGAACTACCTTATATACAAAAGCTGGGGTAGAGGTGATTTATCACAAAAATGAAAATCTCACAGTTTCAAGCTCCATTTGATACAAGTGCTGACATTCAAATTATTTCATAAATAAATTTTTAACATTTTGTTTTGTGTTCAGACTGGATTTTCCCATTGTTTGTCCATTCAGGCTGCTATAACAGGATACTGAAGAATGACAGTCTTAAAGAATAAACATTTATTTCTAACAGTTCTGAAGGCTAGAAAGTTCAAGACCAGAGCATCAACAGAACTGATGTCAGGTAGGAGCCCACCTCCTGGTTTGCATATGGCCATCATCTTACTGTATCCTTACATGGTGGAGAATAGAGCGAGAGCACACATGCTTGCAAACTCTCCTGTTTCTTCTTATAAAGCCACCAATCCTATTTGTGAGGGCTCCACCCTCATAACCCAATCACTTCCCAATGGCCCCACCATCACATTGAGGGGCTAGGATTTCAGCATATGAATTTTGAGGAAGGCATAAATATTTAGTCTATGACAGTCATGTACTACAACATGGTCATCAGATATCCCAAGTGTATATCCTATTCATTTAGTGACTCTAGCAAAAAGAGTCTCTTTCCTGGTTATATGCCCATTGGTAAGCCAATCAATCACCATGTCCAGAACAATGGGAAAGGCTGAATGGACAAGCCTGAGTCATAGGCAAATTTCCGGAGTTATAGGGAGTCCTGTCCAAATAATAGGAACTTTAAGTTGTTGCTGCCCAAACAATTCTGAAAGGGGCTCCCTTCCTAAAAGTTGAAACAGTAAGTTCTGGCCAGACAGGCAACAAATATACAAACAGATTTTTGCAGTAGCAATGGGCATGTGAAAATAGAGATGGCCACAAACTATGAGAACTGCAGTAAAACAGAATAAAGCAAAACAAAATGAAAAAAAAATTTACTCCTGTATCAGTTCTAACAACAGTGGTATGGTGAGGGTATTATTATAATCTTCATTTTCTAAATGAAGAAATCTGTCCAAGTTCCTTCTTTTCTCTGTGGGATTTACTTCATGCCAATGTAACTCTACAAACTCATCTTTGCCCCAGACCCACTGTGCACAATCATGCAAGGTGAGCTCATGCAACTGTGGTAGCTCCATTCATATAAGTTGTAAGGTTCATGATACCCCCTAGAGTGGGCACTGCAAATCTGGTCACTTGTGCCTGGTGGCTCTGCATTAACCAATAAACCAAGGAAACAGGAGCAGTATGCTACTGTAATCATAGGCAGAAACTTGATCCCAAAAGGCCTTCATACTCTCCTAAGAAACCTGGACAGTATTAGTTAATCTTCTCATGAAACACACTATTTTATTTCCTGATTTTATGTAGCCCACAAGGGTTTAAAATGGATTCTGCTATGCCATTCACTTCTTTCCAATTCTCAAGATAAAGTCACCCACAAACAACAAACCCGGCATTACTGGGCCAGGTGAGCAGCTGCATTTTAAAGAAATAGGTTTTCCAAGTGTCTTATCTGGGTGGGAGATGGAGCCAAAAAGGAAAAGTCGCTAGAGAAACCAAGCTCAGCCAATCTGGATTTTTAGCTCTTAAGGCTCCTCAGGAGTTTCCGGCAACTGAGGCAATGAAGTTCTGTTAGAGAATAAATTGGTTGGGACACAAAGCTCCTTATAGATTATAACCTCCTTCCTTGCCAATTACAAACTTGGCAATCATTTGTTTATTAACCTGATGGCTTGCTGCATTAAATAGCATCACATATTTATAATGCACCAAGATAAAGCTGTAGCATTCAGAATCACTAACCCCATCTGTCCCTCCTCACCGTGGTCCCACACTCTAAAGCACTTTTGAAGATAATTCAATAGAGCAGGGTTTTAAAAAAGTTTAAAACTTTCTCCTGCATTGCCTCAGGGGAAGGTTCCCTGTTATGTGTGTGTGAGTGATAAGGTTTAGCCCCTTAAATTCATTCTGAGGAGTGTTTGTTAAAGTCTTTATTTGGAAACGCTGTGGCTCAGTCCCAAGTGGCAGTCATCACTGCATTCACCAGTTCCCACTGCTGCACACAGACGTTAGAAGTAGCAGAGCTAATCCCAAATACAGTCTTCTCCAGTTATCCCTCCTCCCCACACCTCCTACCTTTCTCGCTCAGGCTTAACTACCACTCCACAAACATGCCTCCACACCTAGAGTCTCCAGTTCCAATCTATTTCCTCTCTTAACCACCCCATTTCTAGTTACCTTCTAGCGACCTTAGTCTGAATATCAAAGGCAACCTCTCTTGAGGACGTGGTGCTTGCTATTCTAAGAAACAAAACAGCCCTCCTAATAAGTTCCTCTGTTTTGAAAACAGCATTGCCCATATCAGAGTTTTATAGACTCAAAATCTTGGAATTACCAGGTGTAGCAGACACTGGGGAGATAGCCCCTCACCTTTACAATGTCCATGCATGCTGACCTAACTTTTAATACGTGAATGTCCAACACCTGGACACTAAGGAACATTTGATAATGTCTGGGGAGATTTCTAGTTGACACAACCAGGAAAGAGTCTAATAGCATCTAGTAGGTGGAGGCCAGGGATGCTGCTAAACACCCTACAGGATGGCCCCATGACAACAACAACAAATGGCCCAACACAAAATGTCAACAGGGCTGAGGGTGAGAGATTCTGTTCTGGAGGTTAGAGTTTAAAGGAGTTTGGTGAGAGACAGGAATAGTGAGATTAGCAGGGGCCAGATCATGAAGACTCTAGTGGAACTCTGGGACTTTATCCCATGAGCAGTGAGGGACAGTCATTTTTGAAAAACAGGGAAGTGATATGATCAGAGTTATATGAGAGGGAGAAAATATTATCCTGGCTCTGAGCAGACTAGGAGTTGGAGAAAGGCAAAAGTGAGAGAGAGCATGAGACTGGTGAGGCAGAGACTGTATAGTCCAGCTACAAAATGGTATCCTGGCCTATGGAAGTGGAAGGAGGAGTTGGCAAGAAGTAAGCACATTTTTGGAGAACCTTGAGAAGTATTTTTGACTGCTATTCCTAACAAACTGCCTACCCCATGATGGGTTTTCAATTAAACACTTCTGAATAAATGAATGCAATAATGAACGATTAGATTATATTATCCTAAAATGGAAGGAATTAGACTGAGATCTGGATGTTGAGCTAGGTTGAATCTTTTAAGATGATGCTCTGGGCAACTGGTAGATGCTAACCATTGAGATGGAGGAAACTGGGGAAGAACAGTTCTAGAAGGATGAGAAAAAAGGTCAAGAAGGTACATAGTACAACTTTCTAAATGCTATCACTGTAGCTTGGTCATGAGGCCAATTAGCTAGTTCATGTCTAGAGCAGATGTACCATTTCAAAAATGTGGTATCAGGCACGCATATCACATGTATATTTAGCAGACCCAGAAGGTTACAATACTCTATAGACTGGGGTGTTGGCACATAATTGTTCATAGCAGTGTTTCCATTTTGTTTTGTTTTGGTTTTTTCCCCCTCATTGTATGTGGAAACAGCTTCTGGTGTCAAATAATGGTGATGGCTACTCTTCATTGAGTCTGTCCATATCTCAACCTATATCATTAATTCATTTGAGCCTAAGATCTATCTGCCTTTGGAGAACTTATAATCGTGTGTGTGTGTGTGTGTGTGTGTGTGTGTGAGAGAGAGAGAGAGAGAGAGAGAGAGAGAGGGAGGGAGAGAGAGAGAGAGAGAGGCAGAGACCAAAGCAGAGAGAGAGAAAAAAAAATCACTAAAATATGTTACATAATGCTAATTGCTGCAGCTAAGAAGCAAGGACAGGGAATGACAAGCATATGGGGGTATAATTTCCAATACGACAAGTTTCGTTGAAAGTGGTATTTGGTTAAGACCTTAAACTGGGGGGGGGGGGGGTACAAGACTTAGAAGTCACTGGAAGAGGTTGCTCCAGGCAGAGGAAACACACAATGCAAAAATCTCAAAGGAGAACCAAGTCTGGAGCAAGGGGGCCAGGGTGGCAGGCCTGGTGTCAGTGAGGAGAGAAGTAACAAGAGACAAGGTGAGAATGTTTTTAGGGACTGGAGTGTGGGGGCCTTGTGGGAAATTGGCTTCTATTCTCAGGGAGATGGAAGCCATAGGGGAGAGGGTACCACAATGAAAGTGGGAATAGAAGCCTGCATTAGTGATCTGGGCAAGAGGTGATGGGACCTGAGCCAGAGTGATGGCCACAGCAATGGGGAACAGCACATTTATGGATGTGTTGGGATGTCAATTAGGTTTCCTAGGGGAGGGATTACAAGCACAATATTAAAGAAATGGAGGAATCGAGAATGACTCCAAAGCTCTAGCCTGAGCCGTCCTTATGAATGACCTTGAAAGTAAGTGATATCTTTTCATTTGCAGTGGGTATGTGTTGTTTTTCCCCCCTCATGGTCCTTTTTGGGGATGTCCCTGTGCACTGTATGCAGCCCGGATGGATCTGGCCATCATCACCTTTCCTTTCTTCTGGAAAGAGTACTTCCTAATTTGTTTTTGCTACACCTATGAGGGAAGATGATCTCTCATCCTCTGAAGTCATAAACGTTAAAAGCTACATAGATTTGAGGTTGCCACAGGCCACTTTCCTACCACCTAGTCGTCCATATAAGAGCTACTGGAGCCTAAACATGGAAATTCTCCTGAAAGCAATATCTGGTTTTCTAGATCTAATCACATTGGAAACAAATGGTCTTTTCTTGCTGAAGTTAATTTTCCTCTCTCGCAACTGGGAATACCCTGATAACGTATGAGCTAGATTCAATATGGTAGCCATCACCAAATGAGGCGACTACTGAGCACCTGGAACGTGTCAAGTCTAAAGGTAAATGTGCTGAAGGTGTAAAATACCCAGCGGGTTTAAACAATTAATATGAAAAATGTAAGATATCTTTTTCTATCAACAAGAGGCTAAACAGATAATACTTTGGGTATAACGGATTAAATGAAAATATATCATCTAATTAATTTCACCCATTTCTTTCTTTCTTTCTTTTTTTTTTTTTTATGTGACTATTAGAAAAACCAAAATGACACACGCAGCTTGCATCATGATTCACTGGGCAGTGCTGTTATAGACGAAAATTTGGGGTGTGAGATTTTTGAACCCTAGGCAGTCCAACTCCGAGCCCATTGTATTTTTGCTGTGGTTGCCTTCCCCCATACCCTACTATTAGGAAAATCACCTCTTGCTACTCTGTGCCATCTCTCAAAGGGTGAGCAGCATATTTCAGACCAGTAGGTTGCCTGTATCTCATTTCACGTTGAGCACAGGTGGCTGTACCTTCTGCCAATTCACAAAATTGCCAAGTGATTCACCGTAAAGGGCCCCCTTAGAACAGCAATCCATCTGGCCAGTAGCCCCGGGCCTATTCCCTCTCCAGTTTCCCCTTGCCTTCAGGCTGTGCACCAGCCAGGATTCTGATCTGGCCTGCGAGCTGAGCTCCCTGCCTCAGAGATATTTGCCACACTCTCTCCAGGGCTGAGCAAACTTAGAGAGAATCAAGCCCACACTTAAGGTACCAGGAAACAGTTCCACTGAAACCCACAACACTATAATTACCATAAACCCTTCAGCACCACCAGCTCTGAGAGGTAAAAGAAATTAAATCAATGGGCATAGATCGAATCAAGAGCAATCTTATGGGAAATTCATGTAAATGCACAATCTTACATTGGAAATGAGTTTTAAGATTAATACCCTTCAGAAATGGAAAAGTATAAAGAAGTATGTAGGAGAATATGCTGTTGCAACAATAGGTCAACCCTTCTTTTTACGAGCTGCCAGTTATATTGTATGAAGAACTCATGAAGCTTAACGTTCTCGGTATTTTTTTTTAAATCCTGTAATGCAAATTCTTCAGGAGAATAACAAGTGATGCATGCTTGAAATTTATTTTTAAATCAAGAGCAAAACGAAACCCTTTAATTAATCTCAGAGAATTTAGCTCTTTCCCTTTCAGATCTGTCTTTTGCACAGTTAGATGCTTAAAATAATTGCATCCGCTCGTGTGAAACTGCAGCAGTAATTCAGTGGGTTTATACTTGTGCAACCTTTTAAAAACAGGCCTTAAAACATTCATCTGTTGAACCAATTTACCAGCTTTCAATAAAGCATCTTTAAGATACTTTCTGTTACATTTATATGACATAAGCTATATTATTTTAATAATCTGTGCTTGAGATATATGGTGATGAGGGAATTATCGCTCACCTGGGGAGATGGTGTAATTAGAAAAGAAGCACAGTCGGGAAATAAAAATGATTAAAAAAAAAAAAAAACTTGCTGAAATTAACCAGCCACTGCTACTGGGATGCTATGATGTTGGCTTAAGTTGTTGGGAAAGCATTGGAGTGAGAAGCAAAGAAGAGGGAAACCAAGCAAACTTGTGGTGCCTGAAATAATTACAATTTCTTACCCGTCATTTCTTGAGGCTCACAAGGAGTAAGGATGCACATCCAGAGAGGGTGGACGAATGAACGCATTCCCTGTAGCTGGTCAAGGGGGTCGCCTGCTTTGAGCTAATGTGCTGGGGCAAGAAGATGAGGGCAGGTATAATTACACTGATGATTTATTGAATGTTTGATTAATTGGAAATTAAGTGAATGCATAGTGGCAGGATTGTCATAGCAAATCGCTCAGCTGTTGGCTTAAAATGTGTTCTCTTTCCCTCCAGTAAAGCAATTAAGAGAATCTTAAATCACAGGGTGAAAAAATACTGGAATGGAATTGTCTAAGAGTGGGGGGAGGAACATGGCAAACAGATCCTATGGACCCTGGCTGGGTGGTGTCGGAGTAAGGGACATTTTTCACCGGAATTTAGCTGCAAAACCATATCCTCTCAGAAGTTAATCCTCAGCTCATTTAAGAAAGGAGACAAGAAGGAAAATAGATTATGACCTTAAGGTAGCTGGGAAGACAGTGGCTTTGCTTGCAGGATCTCTGCTAGCTCATGCAATGACTTGGTTCCAAGATAAGAAAATGTGATCCTTTAGGAGGGATTCATCCCCAAGAGAGCAGGGCTTGGTGACAGAAGATGGAGCTGGTCTTCTGCCCCACTTGCCCGTTCAGCCAGGTGTCTGCGGGAGCGACCGAATGCAGAAATTCACCAAGGTCTTTCCTACTGCCCACGTAAGAGGAAATCAGGAGGAGGGAGGGAACAGGGCTCCATTCAGGAGCAAGGGTTTTGAGATAGTACCTATGATCCTCCATAGCTGGAGGTGACTGTCATTCCCAGATTTTACTTTACAATGCAGCATACTCCTTCCAGCCACAACATTTGCCCATTCCCTCCATCCTCCGCGGCCTCTCTCTCAGAGTAACACAGCTAAGAGTTACACATTTAATGTTTTCCATGTGGTGCCTTGAGCTTGGGGAAGGAAGAGGCTGATGCAAATTGAATACATAAATAAGAATTTAATAAACCTTCTCTTCTGGTCTCCTGCATCACCACTAAAGTTGCAGAATCTGGAATTAAAAATGTACTTCAGAGCAGAAACCAAGAGCAGGGAGTTTCATGTGCCTTGTGGGTTTGTAAATACACATGACCTTCTGGAGACAATTCACCAAAGTAAGTCCAAAACCTTAAAATATATATGCCTTTTGATATCTGGCTCATCTATGGGTTTATTTAGGAAAATACTGGATACACTCAAAGATGTATATTATAAGGATGTTCACTGCAGTGATGTTTACAATAGAAACAAAATGTTTTAGAAATGAAAAGCTATCTAAATGCTCAATAGTATTTTAACATGTATAGTTTAAGGAAAACCACTGCAAGGGTTCTTATTAAAGAAAAAAAATATTTTTTCCTAAATAATGTTTTTTTTTACGTTTACACAAAAACTTCATACAGGAATGTTCATTGTATGGTACCAAGGGGAAGAAAGAAAAGGCATGTTGTCTCAGTTTAATTCTCAGACCACACATTAAGCCAACCCCAAACTTCAAAGGAAGGTAGTTTAGGAAAACCTGGTGTAGAACTCATTCAAAAAGTGTTGCTAAGATCAAACAACATATTAACAAAAGAGCATGCACACACATTCCCAATTTTGCAGAAATCACATCTGAGTGTATGTGGGAAGGTGTGTGGGTAACTAGAGAGACAACATCCCAAAATGTTAATGGTGGGTTACATCTCAGTTGAAGGATGGTTAGGGGTAATTGCTTTTTCTTTGTTTTCTGTGGTTTTTGGTAAAAGTAATACCCTTTTGTAATAGTTCATATTTTTTGTTTTCTATGACCATATACATAGGCCTAGCATTTAATTGTAACAAACAAGTATGCCCTGGGACACATGCAGGAGATAGATACCTATGAAGGACAGGACAAAACAGGACAATTTCATATTATCCTAAGAACGTGTCAACTCTGGCCATATGTCTTGTAAGACTGGAACTCTGCCACCTAGTCTATCAAAAAAAAATGCATAGTAGTCATTACGTTCAGCCAATTAAAGAAATCTCAAAAGTATAACAGTGTTGCCCTTCAGAATGCTAGGGTTGGCAAGACCAGAAAATGAGTACAACTCTATTAGACCAGTGGCACATCCCAGCATCTAGAAACAAGTAAATCTGTTTTGTCCCCATGCACAGAAAGATACAATTAACATGGCTGCAAAGTAAGTGATACTGCCTCATTACCAGCCATCAGGCTGTCCTGCAGGGGCCTCCATCCAAAGCTGGGAGGGGAGGTTACTAATTATCGTGCCAAATTAAGCCTTGATTATTCCTCAAGAGACACCTGTTAATTGGGCTGCTACATTACATAACAGTTCTGTGCATTAATAATTGAGTTGCAATGACTTGATTTTCTCCTCGGAAATGTGATTTATTTTTCACTCTCCTCATTTCAGTTTGCCCCTGTCTTCAAAACTAGCCCAGGGCAGCTCTGTGGTTGTGAACCTAAGGAAGAGGATTCAGGTCTCACCTCCTCACAGGATGAGCAAGATGGCCAGCATAAATCTCGTCACAACAAAGGCTTTATAAAGTCAGCTGTTAGTGCCAAGCACCTGGTTTTTAAGAAGAGTGAAATGTTTTCAGAAACTGTTCATGTAACTCATGCTAAGCCTCTTTATTTCTTATTCAGGAGACATACTTTACCATAGTGCCTTTGTTGCTGTTGTTTTGAGCACTTCTTTGCCTTCTTATACTGTAAGATGTTTGGTGTTGGGCGCATCTCATAGATTTTATGCCCAGTCCTAAAAGCAGCCATTTCTCCAAGGAGCCCTTGTTCCCTCTTTTGGAGAATGGTATTAGAAACCAAGATGTGGATGTTGATGTGCTCACTGATGGTGGGATATTACTGCTTTGAGTTCCTCTTAGCTGACAGAGCATGAAGACATAGGTACAGGCTAATACACACACACACACACACACACACACACACCTATACATATTTCTTTTTTTTTTTTACCTATACATATTTCTATATTTAACCATCTGTATCTATACGAAGCCAAATATGAGTTTGTAATGATGTCCAACTCTCATCCATGATGACATGGATCATTCTAGCCTTCTTCCTTGGCTTATCTATACCCTCCCATTTAAGTGGTGAGAAACCTTTGCCTAGTATGTTCTCAGTAACTTGCTGGAGTTGCATTCCCATTAGATGAATGCCAACCCATTTGTTCATTTAAAAGGACTTTGGAAGCATGTAGCAATGACTGGGCCTGGTCCACTATGCTCATCTCATGGGAACATTTGCCATGGAGACACTGCCAAGAAACTCTAAGACCACAGGGTCCTACTGCTCCCTCATTACTAACCCTCCAGCTGGTTGGTGCATCTGGTTGGGGCATTAAAAAACAAAAAACAAAAACAAACAAACAAAAAACAAGCAAACAAACAACAACAACAAAAAAAAAAACCACACATCACTCCAAGGCTCCAGATGAAAGCTAAAAAAATAGCCATGAGGTAGTGCCATGCCAAATAAAGAATCTGGCACAACTCTAATTAATGAGAGATGGTATTTCTTTTTAAAAACTAAAACCCAGAAGCAGCTAAAGGAGCAAAAAACTGAAGGCAAAACAAACCCAAAAATGCAGCCAAGAAAAGATGATGGAAAGCACAAAAAGGTTGAGAAAGGAACACAACAAAATTAAATGAAGCTACAGTTCTTGGGAAGGTTCTCAGAGACCAGATGGCAAAAGGAGTGATGTATCCCTTCACATATTTCTGCAATACTGAATGTTCCAAAATAATATATGGATTTGGGATAAATACAGAGGCAGGAGGCAGCATCTCCCTGTGTCTGTGTCTCTGTCTCTTTCTCTCTCCCTTCCCCCAACCCCAAACCTTGGCTCCAGCTTGGTGGAGGGGAAAGCAGCCATATTACAAATGATCTGCTGTATCTGCCTCCAACAGCTTCCACACCCAAGAGGGCTGTAGAATACCGAGGCAGCTGCAATGGCCTCCGGGCTTGCTGCTCAGCCTGCTGTGGATAGGGGAGACCTCAGCCCAGCTACAGCATGTGGGCAGAGATGGCAAGCAGCAGACTCTGAACAAGAGCATTGCCTCAGCTATGTTTGTCTAGGCTTGACTGAATGGTGGTCTTCTAACTCTGAGATGCTGAATCTACAAGTGGGTCTGAATTCTATCTGGTCCAAGATGTGGCATTGTTCTATTACGGGAAGCAGGGGCTGCCTGGGTTCAAGTCTGCCACTTGTTAGCTGTGTAAATCTCGTGGGACGGGGGTGGTTAGCTTCTCTGTGACTCCACTGCCTCACACACAACATGGGATGATAATAACAATGATCCCTGCCCCCTCAGGTTAGTAGAAAGGTTAAAAGAATTAAGAATTTAGAAGAGTAAGGGTAGTTCCTGACAGTAGAGATTCCTTCCCCTTGAAGGAGCTCAACATGGAGGAAGAAGCAGGTGTAGGCCAAGATTGCTAGAACTCATACAGCAATTCAGCAGTGTGGCAGGATACAAAATCAATGCCCAGAAATCAGTGGCATTTCTATAACACTAACAATGAGACTGAAGAAAGAGAAATTAAGGAGTCAATCCCATTTACAATTGCACCCAAAAGCATAAGATACCTAGGAATAAACCTAACCAAAGAGGTAAAAGATCTATAGCTTAAAAACTACAGAACACTTCTGAAAGAAACTGAGGAAGACACAAAGAGATGGAAAATATTCCATGCTCATGGGTTGGAAGAATTAATATTGTGAAAATGTCAATGTTACCCAGGGCAATTTACACATTTAATGCAATCCCTATCAAAATATCATGGACTTTCTTCAGAGAGTTAGAACAAATCATCTTAAGATTTGTGTGGAATCAGAAAAGACCCTGAATAGCCAGGGGAATACTAAAAAAAGAAAACCATAGCTGGGGGCCTCACAATGCCAGATTTCAGATTGTACTACAAAGCTGTGGTCATCAAGATAGTGTGGTACTGGCACAAAAACAGACACACAAATCAATGGAACAGAATAGAGAATCCAGAAGTGAACCCTCAACTCTGTGGTCAACTAGTATTTGACAAAGCAGGAAAAACTATCCACTGGAAGAAAGACAGTCTCTTCAGTAAATGGTGCTGGGAAAATTGGACATCCACATGCAGAAGAATGAAACTAGACCATTCTCTTGCACCATACACAAAGATAAACTCAAAATGGATGAAAGATCTAAATGTGAGACAAGATTCCTCAAAATCCTAGAGGAGAACACAGGCCACACCCTTTTTGAACTTGGCCACAGCAACTTCTTGCAAGATACATCCATGAAGGCAAGAGAAACAAAAGCAAACATGAATTATTGGGACTTCATCAAGATAAAAAGCTTCTGCACAGCAAAAGAAACAGTCAACAAAACGAAAAGACAACCTACAGAATGGGAGAAGGTATTTGCAAATGACTATCAGATAAAGGGCTAGTATCCAAGATCTATAAAGAACTTATTAAACCCAACAGCAAAGAAACAAACAATCCAATCATGAAATGGGCAAAAGACATGAACAGAAATCTCACAGAGGAAGACATAGACATGGCCAACACGCACATGAGAAAATGCTCCGCATCACAGGCCATCAGGAAATACAAATCCAAACCACAATGAGATACCACCTCACACCAGTGAGAATGGGGTAAATTAACAAGACAGAAAACAACGAATGTTGGCGAGGATGTGGAGAAAGGGGAACACTTTTGCACTGTTGGTGGGAATGTGAACTGGTGCAGCCACTCTGGAAAACTGTGTGGAGGTTCCTCAAAGAGTTAAAAATAGATCTGCCCTAAGACCCAGCAATTGCACTGCTGGGGATTTACCCCAAAGATACAGATGCAATGAAACACCGACACGTGCACCCCAATGTTTATAGCAGCAATGTCCACAATAGCCAAACTGTGGAAGGAGCCTCGGTGTCCATCGAAAGATGAATGGATAAAGAAGATGTGGTCTATGTATACAATGGAATATTCCTCAGCCATTAGAAATGACAAATACCCACCATTTGCTTCGATGTGGATGGACCTGGAGGGTATTATGCTGAGTGAAATAAGTCAATAGGAAAAGGACAAACATTATATGGTCTCATTCATTTGGGGAATATAAAAAATAGTGAAAGGGAATAAAGGGAAAGTAGAGAAAATGAGTGAAAATATCAGCGAGGGTGACAAAACATGAGAGACACCTAACTCTGGGAGATGAACAAGGGGTAGTGGAGGTGGAGGTGGGTGGGGGGTGGGAGTGACTGGGTGATGGGCACTGAGGGGGCACTTGGGATGAACACTGAGTGTTATGCTATATGTTGGCAAATTTAAATCCAATAAAAAAAATTAAAAAAAGAAAAGAAAAAAAAAGAAGCAGGTGTAGAGGGGTGGGATGAACAGAGAGGGTTCATTCAAATCGAAAGTGGGTCACAGTGCTTTAAAAAGTTGCCCCTGCTACAGGGGGAAGCAAGAACATCTTTTACAGGCAATAGCTGTTGCCTGCTGTCGCCTCAAGCATGACAGAGCATTATTTAGGATATCTGTCATATTGTCAAAGGAGGGAGGTGACAGCGATGGCTGTACAGAGCTTGGACTCAGAGTTGGACAGATGCAGATTTGATTCCTGACCTTGCCCCTTGATCTAATTGAGCTGCATTTTCTTATCTAGAAAATGGGATTTACAATAGCACCTGCTTTGATCTCAAAGAGATATCTGCACCTCCACATTCCTGGCAGCATCATTCACAGTAGCCACGATATGGAAATAATCTAAGTGTCCGCCGGCGGAACGGATGAATGGATGGAAACAAAGAGATATATATTTTTTATTATATAAAATTACGTATTGGAGCTATATATGGGATATAATGGAATATTTTTCAGCCACAAGAAACCCAAAACTCTGCTATTTGCAACAATTTAGGTGAGCCTTGAGGGCATTAGGCTAAGTGAAGTAAGTCAGATGAGAAAAACAAGTACTGTAGGACATTACTTACACATGGAACCTAAAAAAGCTGAATTCAGAGAAACAAAGCAGAGTGGTGGTTACCAGAGGCTAGTGGAAGGGGAAAATGAAGAGATATCAGTCACAGGGGACAAACTTCCAGTTACGAAATGAGCAGTTCTGGGGATCTAACATAGAGCACGGTGATTACAGCTAGTAGCACTGTATTATTCACTTGAAAGTTGCTAAGAGAGTAAATATTACGTTCTCAGAACACAAAGGAAATGGTAGTAGGTGGCACGATGGAGGTGTCAGCTAAGGCTGTGGTGGTAATCATGGTACAGTATATGAATCCATGAAAACAACAAGTTGCAAACTTTAAACTTATACAATGTTATATGTCAATTATATCTCAATAAAACTGGGATGTTTTTAATGACAGTCCTTGCTAGTACACCAATGCTCACAGCAGCATTATTCACAATAGCCGAAAGGTGGAAGCAACCCAAGTGTCCACCAACAGATAAATAGATAAACACAACGTGATCTATATGAACAATGGAGTATGACTGAGCCTCAAAACAGAAGGAAATTCTGACACATGTCACAACACAGATGAACCGTGAAGACATTAGGCTAAGTGCAATAGGCTGGTCATAAAATAACCCAGATATTGTATGATTCCACTTATATGAGGTACCATATATTATGCGTACACTCACTATGTGAGTAGTCAAATTCATAGAGACAGGAAGTAGAATGGTGGTTGCCAGAGGCTGGGGGAAGAAAAGAGAAAGGGGAATTAATTCTTAATCTATGGAGTTTTCTTTTGGGGAAAAGAAAAAGTTCTGGGATGGATGTGGTGATGACTGCACAACAATGTGAATGTATTTAATGTCACTGAACTGTACATTTATAAGGGTTCAAATGGTAAATTTTATGTTATGTATATTTTACCACAATAAGTAATGACCGTAAAGAAATAAATTAAAAGGCTTGAGGAAAAATACTGTCTTCTGTATAGGCTTAAATAAAAAAGATTCTTGAGCAATTATTCCCTCCAACCACTGGGCTGAGTACTTCAAATGCACAATCTCATTTTAATTCCAACAATAACTCTTCGGGCGTAGGGATGGTGGTCTTCCCACTTTATGGAGTTAGTGAGATGATGGTAGATGCAGAAATGCACCATTCAGGGACCTCTTCATGGCAAGACCAGCTGCCCCGCTGTGGAAGGTGGGGTCAGCAGGCAGCTAGCTCCTTCAGAATCTGCCTCAGCTGCAGAGAGCCTCTTTGGTGAAGGTCACACCATTTCCAGGGCAGCCTGCATCCAATGCCTGAGAGAGGTAGGACATAAAGACCCAAACATTTCAGCCTGCTATGGGAACACTCTGATGGGATATTCACTCTGAAGCGCCCCGCTGGCTTTGCCAGGTTCGTACTTTGGTCTTAATTTTTCCCTCTGTCCAAATCTGTTTCCTACTCCTTTCTTTCAGAGATGTGGATCCCTAATAAGCATCTTGCACCCCAAGTCTCTTCTGAGCATCTGCTTGTGAAGATCCGACTAGGGTTCCGTGGTTCAAGAATATGGCTAGTAAAGGGAGGAAAGAGGATATCTGAAGCATTAACAAACATACCCTGGGTAAGTCCTCACTATAAGGATAGGGGATCATAAATTCTCAGTGTTGTCAACTATTACTTTTCACCACTTATTAAGACACTGTATAGAAAATATGGTAAATGCAGTAATAATGACAATGTGAAGTTTCAAGATCTTGTCTCACCAGGTGATGATCTCATCCTATCAGGTGATTAGCTTCAAGACACTATTATGCTTGCTTTGCCTCCCTCCCTCCCTCCCTCCCTTTCCTTCCTTCCTTCCTTCCTCCTTCCTTCCTTCCTTCCTTCCTTCCTTCCTTCCTTCCTTCCTTCCTTCCTTCCTTCCTTCCTTCCTTCCTGTCCTTGATGGCTATACTCATTTCTCATTTCAATGAGCCTTGGGTCCATCTACTAAGAGAGAGAGACATCCAGGACAGGGAGATGCGAGACATGGGCTCTTCCAACATTCCCTGACCAAACAGAAAAACAATATGCCCCCACCTCTGGCTTTGATGGCTAAACAAATCACCTTGGTGCAACTGCTCCACAATTTGTAGGTGCCTGCTTCTGGGGTGGGGGAGGGACAGGTATTTGATGAGAGAGAGTTTTCAAGCTTTTCTTGCCAATCATAAGAGAAGGAAAGGCTACCCTGCAAACATTTGTGACAGCTAGCTCACTCCACGTACCTGGGCAAATTATGATTTGACTCAATAACGCAGAACAATTTGTACCTGTCCACCAATTTAACATTGCCTTTGAGCCTGAATTGAAAGACTTGTAGAGGAATAGCTATACTTAGTGCCCGGACCACTCATTTGGCACTTATATACAACTAACTCTCATGAGTTTCCCTTTACTGTGCCTGTAAAATGTTCCTATCATTATGCTCATTTTCCCAACTTGATCATAAACTCCTTCAGAGCAAAGGCCATGTCCAATGGTTCATTTTTTTTATCCCAGAGTACTAACCCAATGCCATGTCCATAATTAGAATGGGACAGGGCCTGACTGATGGATAACTATCCACGCCAATGAAAACACTCTTTCCGTTGTCTAGTTTAAAGGGCCCATTTGTCTGTTATGACACATCATTCACTTAGTGTCTATTCCCCGAGTGTCTGACCAGTCAGCATGTATGGCCCCCAGCAGTAATGTGTTAGGCCCCTAACACATTATTTAATGTGCTGAAATCAACCCAGGCAATATTGCCAAGTAGTTTTATTTTAAAGCCAGCCTTCTCCCAAAAAGAAAAGCAGCAGAGTCTTGACTCTGAAAAGTCTTTGTTTTTGCCTAGAAAAACACTTAATACGTCATGACCACTATTGGGAATCTTATTTTAGTCGCCAGTCCTTACAGCAACTTTGGAAGAATAGAGGGAGGACAGCTCTGGAGGGAAACCTGAATAGAATGAACTTGAAAATACTGCAAAGTCAAAGTCCACCACAAGAGTAGTCCATGTTCTGTCTGGCATGCTGATAAAAATGTTTTAAAAAGTAACATGACAGGAGTACCTGAATGTGTTTTTGAAATGGGCTAGAGATGCTGCTGACTAAAGGTGCTGATGCTGCCTGCTGATTATGATTGTCATTCACCTGCTCATTCTAATCCGTAGATAACAAGGGAAGTGTCCAGGTTTGAAAACTTAATACATGCCAGGAACCATGCCACACTTTCTACTTTTAATTTCATTTAATTTTAACAAAAAATCCCATACTCTAGACTCTATCGATAGTACTGACATATGCATTATGCCTCATTTATGGGAAAGGGGAAAACATGTCAGAAAGATTCCAGAAGCCCCGTAAGGTCATATAAACTAGAAAGTGGCAGAGCTGAAATTCATTATCAGAGTATGGGATCTAAGTTTTTCACCATTGAGCAATACTAGGAAAGTCAAACCATTGGGGAGGACAATAGGGCAGAGCAAACACATGGGATTTGAGAATGCTTGGAGGAGAGCAGGTGGAAGATGCTGAAAATAGCACCTGATAATGTGATTCAAAACCAAAAAGGGGTGGGACCACCACGTCTGCATCGGTGAATAACAGATGGAGAAGTGGCATGTTGGACCCTGTGGGCCCCCGGCAAATATTAATTGATGATGATGACTTCAGAAGAACAAACAAAAATTTGAAGAGACAAAAGAAAGAGTCAAGTGCACATGGGGATGGACAGGAGCCAGCCAGGGGAGAGGTACTGACTGAATTAATTTGGGTTATGGATGCCACAAAAGGACTTCAGAAGGATACTCTTGCTTAAGCATCTCAAGTTTCTGTAGCTGAAACATGCATTCTGTTCTCTAAAAGAGTTGCACTTGAGAATGAAGGCCGGTTTTCCCACATTCTCATAAATCTTAGTAAAATGAACTGGCTAAGATGCAGAAATAGATTACCCACACACACACTGTTTAGGTCCTAATGCTATGTTCATTTACCTAATGATATTTACATGAGCCAGTTGTCAGACTGGAGCATGAGGGAAAATAAAATTTTAAGGGAGTTGGAAGAAATGTAAGTAGATTTCTGGCTTCCAACTCCTAATTCGTGAGTAACAAAATGCATATTTTATGATCTCCAAAGAGCTGAAATCACACCAAATTCACAGGCTGTATGCTATGGGGCAAGAGACTATTCTAGTTAGTTCAATTACTGAGGAAGGTGATCAATCAGGACATAATTATTGAGTAGCTATCATGGGACAATTGACTCTTTGATTGGCTCCTTAATAGAAATAGAACAGATAGATATAAATAATAGACTTTTGGTCCTTGGGGTAAATACTGTACTTGATTAGAATTTCTCTTCTAGTATCTGGGGTAGGTCTGGAAGCCCTGGTGATAGCTGAAGGTGAGTGTGTAGGGACATCTTCCAATTTTAACGTTGAGTTGAGTCTTCCATTTAGATGAGTCTTCCATTTGTTGTTTCAGTTTACCCAGTATCCATTTCCCTTTCTGCTGTCAATGACACTCTGTTTGGGGAAGGATCATCACAAAATCTGTTTATTTTGCTTTACTTTATTTTTATTTTATTTTATTTTTTAATTGGGGTTGACTCTATTCCTTTAGTTCCAGAGGTGAGCACATGCCCTCAGCTTTGTACTTCAAAATATTCTATCCATCCATCATAGAAACGGTTCAGGAATAACCATTTGACCCTTGTTGGTTCAGAGTGAAGGATTCAAGTGGTAAAATGGATTTACAATAAATTACTAGATGCTTGACAACTTGAGTTTTTGGATTCTTCTAGTTTTAAAGTCAGAACTACCCTTGGGCTTTCCATATGAACCAATATATTCCCTTCCATGCATAGGCTAGTTTGAGTTGGGTTTCTGTCATTTGCGCCCAAAGGATTTCTGGTTAGTAGAATGCTTAATATAAATTTCTTTAGCAAGTGCAATGAAGAAAGTCGAGTCATGAATAAAGTGGGTGGAAAGGGACATAAGATCTGGCAAAAATATGAATCTAGTATCCTGTTACAGCTCCTGCTGCAGTGACCACACTACCACTTCCAAAGTAGTACCCTGACTCCTCTAGGCAACTCCTAAATATCTTCACAGAGTTTATATATATATATATATATATATATATATATATATACATATATATATATATATATAATTTTTTTCACTACTTCGAGGAAATTATGAAAGGAAAGAAATGAAGAATCTTGCATTGGCCAAGCAATTGTTTGAAATGCCTAAGCTTTTCTTTATGGAAGTTTTTAAATGCAGTCACTTTTGATTTAGTACAGAATTATAATCAACTATTGGCTACAGGCATTTTTAGCTGCTGGAGTTTATTTTGGGAGTTTTGCAAGACAGCAATCTCCATTTCTTAAACATGTGCTTTAGTAAGACAAAATACTATTTCTCAGTAGAGCACACTCTTAAAGAAAATCAATGTAAATGTTATTCTACTTCTCACCTCCTTTTCCATATAAAACTAAACACTCCAAAACATGGGCACAGCGAACTCTATTTCTAAAGGCTTTGTAAGTTGAGCAATCCAGGAAGTTACATGAAAAACGTCCCCTTTGAGATATAAAAGTGTTCATATCTGAACAAGACTATACTGATAGCAAAAGGGAATATAATGCAATATTTGATGAAGAGAAGTAATTATCATTTATGAATGAGGAAGCTCTATGTTTTCCTAAATTACTCAAATTAAACCTCAGATAAATATTTGAAATTCTCCATCTAATTCAGTACAATGAAACATTGAATCTCATTACCTTTGGATTTACATCAACTCTAATTTCAAAGATTATATTTATTTCAAGAAGGACCAGAAAGCATTTTTACTAGGAAGAAAATGGGTTGAAGTTTCAATATAAAATAATACTCATTGCATATTATAAAAACAAAGTGATATTCTAGGACTTTTTTTCCAAAGGAAATCTCTAAAAACAAGTCCTGGATATTTCACTTAGCTTGGACACAAAGAATTTATAATGTAAATATCAGTTGTTCAATTAATTTATCGTTACATAGCTATAATAGCACTACATAGTGATATTGTACACCTTACTTCTAGCTGACCTATTATATAAACTAGAGGATGTTATTCGCTTTATAAAATAATTCCCCATTCTACAAAAATACTCAGAATAAGATTTCATTTAATAATGAGTCCCCTAGTGCATTCTACCTGTAATTTAATTCAATTTTCACAGTTTTCTAGATACAACAATTGCCTCAAGCAAGGTAAACTTCTTTGTCAGTTTATGTGCGCACACAATCAAAAATCAGATGAGTATGTATAAGTCTAGACATCTCTTGAAAACCTTATGCAATGTGATTCTCAAAAGAATCCTCAATTGGTCACCATTTTCACTATATCCAGTCTCCTCCCATAGTTTCATGGTTGTATGGAGATGTTGAATCTGAAGCCCCCTTAGATTTCAAGCAGGGAAAACAAATATAAACAAAGAAACAAACAAAATAGGACATTACAACAAAGACATCAAAAGCATGTTATTTATGTTTGCTACAGGATGCAGAGAGAAGATTTGTGATTATTGAACTGCATTTCCCAACGTAATCCACAGTCATTAATTTATTTTACAAATACTTGCTGAGTGCCAACTATAAACTGGACTCTGTGACAGACTTTTTCCTTGATATTCTCCCTGAAGAGAGAGATGGGGAAGAGAAAAGATTCCAAGAAACAACACATTTAGAGTGCACATCATCCCATACCCCATTCTTAGAGATTCATAACAGGTGCATTGCTCCCTTTAAGGGCTCTGAGAAATCTTGCAGTAAAGAAACTTATTTAATCCAACAGTTTCCAAATATACTTAATTTGCACTTTCCTTTAAAAAAAATAATACTCAATATCCACTGGGACAAGGGTTTTCTGAGATATCAGTTATCTAAATATTATATTATTCTCTATATATTCATCAAAAGCCTACCCGATTTAATATCAAATGTTTTCATAAGCTTTTGGAATGTCTTGATATTGCTTTTTGTTCCCTCCACCAAATACTTCTACCTGTAGTGACACCTGTTCTTTGATCTGTCAGGTATCCCCCAACCCCTGCAACTTCTGGTTCTAATTCTTCAGTCTTGCTCTAAAACAATACCTTCTTTCTCATCCTGGCTTGTGGTACCCAGTGCAGGAGGGGTGGGAACATAAGCCATGCCTGTCCAATCACTGTATTCAACTACAGTGATTGATACTGGGGAAAGCCCACACCCAAAACTGGTCAAAGGAGAGGCAGTTCTAGAACTCCATTTTTATAATTATTGCCCAGGTAGTTGATGGGAGGATATGATGGAGCCTGTGGTTCCTGGTGACCATCACCCTACTGTGTGGGAAAACAACAGCCATTATAAAGCTGACACACAGAAAACAAAGGCAAAGAATGGCATGAGAGTCTGTATCACTGCATCTTGGTTAGTAAAATGGCCTTTGATGAACAAAATATCTTAAGGAAATAACTTTAAGAGGATGTAACTAAAATATGTCGGAATTTCCTTAGGCCAGGTATTCTTCGATGACATTTCCTGTTCATATCCAAAATAAATTTTTCATGCTATGAGAGAGGCCAGTTCCCTCTTCTTCTCTCTATAATGGAATTTGGATGAGAACTGTGGATATAATCTACATAATTAATCTGTGCCAACTCCAAATGGTGGATAATCTCTTAAATTTTTTGTCAAGATAAATAGGATAGAAAATTGATTCACATCCCAGCCTCTGCTCTAATTTAACAGACATTGGAGACTTGTACAATGGATAGAATATTGACAATATGATATAATAGCAGCCAAAAAAGGGATTATTTAATAGGGGCAAAAAACTCAACAGATGGCAGATGTATTGTGATCCTCTATAAGTGATGAAATTCTTCTCTGAGTCTGGAAATCAAATTATAGAAGTTTGTTTAAAACATTTCACCATCTTAGTAGTGACATAAACATGTTTTTATTATAACAGAAAGTTAAACTTGGCATAAAGTAACCTTGGAGATTGACTCCATTTTCTCATCTATAAAGTGGGAGAAATAACTGTGCCCTCTTCATACAGTTGACCTCTAAATGAGCTAATCCACGCAAAGGTTCTAGCACAGTGTCTGGGCACATTTTCAACACCAGGTAATTGTTAGATGATGATGGCGGTGGTGATTATTGGGACGCTGCTAATGACAATGATGATCACATGATGATGCTGACAGAGTTGGTGTTGGAGGCGATTCTGAACGGATCAGAAGAGAGAGACATTGCTCTGACTTGGAGGATAGGTGGCATTTCAATCAGAGGTCAGGACAAATGCATTCCAAATAGAAGAAGGGGTAAGAGAAAAGGTGCTCAGGTGTCAAGCACATGGTGGGGGCATGGACAGGAAATAATTTTCCCATTTTCCTGGAGTGTAGGTGAATAAATTATGTAAGTGGAAGATAATTCAGGAGACGAATACAGGAGGTCCAACCACTCTGTGTCTCTCCTTTATTAAGCCATGAAGTCACTGAAATTCATTACATATTCCAAGGTGTTAGGAAGAATAATCTACTGGTGATGAGTAGGATGGATTGAAATGGGAGGAACCCTAGGAAGAAGTATCAGTCAGCAAATGACTTCAAGAATGTAGGTAGAATTTGCTTCAACGTGGATGGAACTGGAGGGTATTATGCTGAGTGAAGTAAGTCAATCAGAGAAGGACAAATATTGTATGTTCTCATTCATTTGGGGAATATAAATAATAGTGAAAGGGAATATAAGGGAAGGGAGAAGAAATGTGTGGGAAATATCAGAAAGGGAGACAGAACATAAAGACTCCTAACTCTGGGAAACGAACTAGGGGTGGTGGAAGGGGAGGAGAGTGGGGGGTGGGGGTGAATGGGTGACGGGCACTGAGGGGGGCACTTGACAGGATGAGCACTGGGTGTTATTCTGTATGTTGGCAAATTGAACACCAATAAAAAATAAATTTATTATAAAAAATAAATAAATAAAACTTCTTGTTAATTAAAAAAAAAAAAAAAAGAATGTAGGTAGAAAGAAGGGAAGGCCAAAACAGTGAAGTTTGGGAAAACCACATCAGTTCTATAATGTTCAACCACAGAGCTCAGATATCTACTGAGCCAGAGGTAAGGTTACTAGTCACTATAATAGTTTCCTATTGTTGCTATAACATGTCACTACTGACATAGTAACTCAAAAAAAATACTTACAAATTTATTATCTCAGAGTTCTGTATATTACAAACCCGGCATTTATCTCACTAGACTAAAATCAAGGTGTCTGCAGGCAGGGCTGCATTCTTTCCTGGAGCCTCTTAGGGAAAATCATCCCCTGGCCTTTTTCAACACTGAGAGACTGCCAGTATTCCTTGGCCAATGGCTTCTTCTTCCATCATCAAAGCCTTCTGGTTTTGATGCAAAGTTGCACACCTCTGACAATTTTTCCACTGTCACACCTGCACTCTGAGCACAGTTGGGGACGAGTCTCAGCCTTTAACGGCCCTTGTGATGACATGGAGCCCACTGGGAAAATCCAGGATTACACACCCAACCCAAGGTCCTTAATTTAACACCACATCTGCAAAGACCCTTTGCCATGAAAAGCAAATTATTCACAGTTTCCAAGGATAAGGATATGGACTTTGTGGAGGAGGGGGTGGGACAGCATTTGATTGCCTGACACTGGCTTTTCACATTTGTGCACCTAGGTCATCTTGGATCATGGAGACACACCTTCTTGCTTCCTTGGGATGATATAAAGATGATGAGAAATGTTATATCTAATGTACATATTGTGATACCTGCTACATGGCATTTGCTTAGAAACTAGGGACACACACACACACACACACACACACACACACACCATGGATATAGGTGCCACAAGTACCAAAGAAGTAGAATTAATAGGTCTTGAAAGTGACAGGTTTAGGATTTCAGGACAAGAGAAGGTAGAAAGAGAGAGAGAAGAATGCAGAGTGACAGCAGAAAAGCAATTTAGAAATTAAGAAATCAGCCACTTTATTATGGCTTAAAGTTCCCCCGTCTCCCTCCCTACCACCTCCAGTGCACATGCGGTTGTTCTGAAAACCACGGGAATAATTTTATAGGGATGGGAAATCATCTCCTGATGTGAGTGACATCTAGCTCCCACACAGCTAATAGCAGACTCTTTTTGATACAAAAGATATAATTGGGAGATTTCTCTCCAGAACTCTGTAATTCCCTTTTACTTTTCCCAACATACATCAAGGCAAAGTGACATCTTCATGTTAACAATCAGAACGAACATGATGTAACATGAATCACAAAATGAATGGGTGCTGCATGAGCTGGTACTTGTTTCCACCCTACAAATATGAAAACATTTGCTTCATGATGATCCTCAACCAACCTCATCACAGGTTGACAGATTTAGCCGGAGGTGAAAATGAAAATCCAGCTCTGCCAATTCCACTGATTATGTTTCAGAGGCCAAAGAGGGAAGAATTCAGTAACGTGAATTTATAAAGAAGAAAAAGGATGTCCTCGAGAGAGGACAGAACTACAGTTCTTGGCTCACGGTACTTCTAAAGTCAGGGAAAACAAACTTGAAATATCTTGGTGTTAGAAATACCTTTTCTGGTCCAACCCATTTCTCACTTAACTAAATTGGCTAAAAACAGGGGCTTAGGATTCCTAAGCAATCAAAGCATCTCTGCCTGGTCTTGCTTAACACTGATGCATAAAATCATCTTAGCATCATCTCAGTATGATTATAGATTTGGAATGGTGATTTTTTTTTTTGAGGTTTTATCTGCCTTTCACTTATGTGTCATTTTTAAAACAAATAAGTCAAATTTCTTGTTTTTCATGTTAAAATGTCTTACCAGATAATAACACTCTGTATTTTAAATCTCTCTAGTTTCTTGCTTTTTTTTCAAGTGTGATAATTTTTCATGTCAATTTATGTCAGTGAATACATCTGTGAATTATCTTCCATAGAAAGATACATTGAATAAGTGATATTATCACTCTATGTACACTTAAAAGCATGCATAATGTCATTATTTCTCCACATCATAGAATTCCAATAAAACAAAATGAAATATCTTCTTAGAGAGTAATGTTATTTAAAATAAATTGCTGATGAATTAGCCCATGTTTTAAGCCACAGGTAATATAACATTTATTGAAATCCTGATAAGCTAGAGGCTCAAATCTAAGAACACCTTCTAAGCCTTTTTTTTATTTCAGTCATGGATAATTCCCGACAGGAAAAAAATGATATTAATAAATAAATAAGGCAAGCTTTGTTTTCAAAAGATTACCCAAAGTAGATTAGCATGTTTATCATCAATACCCAAAACTAATTTTCTATTAGCTTGCCCCTATGCTCTGGGGACCAGTCAACTCTCACACTCATAGCTGCAGATCCTCGACTGACAAGCGCATGCACACACTCAAAGCACAACACAAAAGGAAACCGCTTTCAGAGACTAATCGCTTTGCAGAAGATGAAGCTTATTGCCCTCGATCAGGAGGTCTGTGCAATGAGTCCCTTCCCTCTAGGAAGACAGAGAAATAAAACAGCTGGGCTCTCTGTTTATTTCCATGTTGTGGGAGCTGCAGCGAGGAACCAAACAGAACATGAATGATAGACATGTCACCGAAGTACTTCCTGAGAGTTTTCATGACAACAGTCCCCAGCGAATGTGTCTACATTCAGGAAGATATCGACCACAGAAACCCTTAGATATCATTTATAATGGACATTGCCATGAACAGTCTGGGGCACTTTATATGAAAGACAGGTCCCTGATAAGCATCTCTTACATAAAAGTAAAAATTATTTTGTGTGTGAAATAAAAATGTGTGTAGATGCGTGAGAGGAAGTTACCATTTCAAAAGTTTGTTTTTTCCTTTTTGTAAAAGAAAGACTCATCCATTAGCTACTTCCAATAAATCTGGATTTTCATATATAATAAATGTGGAGGATACGACTTAAGAGAAATGTCTTACAAAGTCTATTTTATCACCTCATGCGAGTCATAAACATGTATAAAAACAGGAAAACAATCCAAGCCAGAAATCCTACAACCAGTTTCTATAAAAGTTCCAGCCACAATCAGCTTGAGAGGATGACTCTGGAATCTTTCAGCTTCCTAACAAGGGTCTGTGGGTGGAATCGCTGGGTGCATGATGATGCAGGCTTGGCCTCTGGTGGACCTGGGTTAGAATCCCAGCATCCCCTCCACTAGTGCTTCAGAAGTTACCTGGAGAGAATGGTTGCCCTCACTGCTATTGCTGTGGGGCTTAAGTGAAACAACATAGGTAAAGTACAGAAGATGGTGCACAGCTTGCGGTATGTGTGCAAAGAATATTTCTGCTCACATGTAGCATCTTCTATTTCTAAAGCTTATACTCGGAAGGCACGAGAGAAATGAGGTGTTAACTGAGTCCGGTTCATTCCACATTTCCTGAGCACACATTTCCCAGGCTCCCTTGCAGCTAGGCCGGGCCCATGTGGTTTGTTCTGGATGATATGTAGTAAGTGGGAGTATCACGTGACAAGTCTGGACTATCATAATGAAGAGTAGAGGCCAGCTCTCCATGCTCTCTCCTCCCATACTACTACAACCCCATAAAGCCATA